>NW_027067392.1:0-13571 GCF_032884065.1 Artemia franciscana | reverse complement strand
TTTTTTTATAGCTAAACTATATCAGCTTGGCAAGGAGTGTTAGAGGTCGGTCACATTGTTTTAATTGCCTGTATAATATGGGCAAGTTATGCGAAATAATACAATCGAAAATATTTTATGTTATCAGAAGGGAGGGTGTCTTATTGTACTCGTCTTCTCTAGGTAACGCTTTAACTGGAAGGAGCCAGAATCAATTTCGATCCCAACGATTTTGACTCTAGGTTTGCAGTGACAAATGAAGGGATTAAGCTTTTCTTGAAAGCGAAAAAAGACAGATAGACAACAATGGGTAGATTCCATTGGATTAGTAATTAAACAGCTTCATCTCTGACAAATTAAAAGAATCTGAAACTGAAAAGATGATTAGCAATCTTGTTTATAAGTTTGATGCTACCGAAGAAACTACAGGAATAATAGGGAAATACTATAAAGAACAAAAGGAGTCTATTGCATAATTTCAGAAAACTGCCAGTGATGGAGCAATTGTGGTCCATTCTCTATATGAGAAGGTTGGCCAAGTCCAGCCTTTATATTAAAAGGTAAAAGTTCAACGCATGCCTACGAAGGTTGCGCTGAAAGCTGTTGTAGACTCTTATGATTTGACTAAAACAAATAAGGGACTGATGACTCGTGATGACATATGTAGTGAAAAAGAACTATTAAGTCAGGAACAGCAAGAGCTTGAAGAATTAGAGCAAACACAGCTGGATACCAGAAGAGAAGCAAGTATATTGACGCCAGAATCACCAAATGCTTTTGAAGAAATGTCTTCAGTCTAGAGATAAATTTTATGACGCAAATGAAGACGCTAAGTTTGAGGTGAAAACTCCTTGCAGTAAAGAAAGCTTATCAAAAAGTTCATTAAAAGTCCAAGACAGCTGAAAAAAGTTAGTTGAAGTTGAAACAAATTCAAGCAGTAGAAATAAAGAAAGTGAAGATGAATTAAAAGTAACAGACCAATTGATTGAACCGATTGAACTAGCCCAAATAGTCTCGATTAAAAGTAGAAGAAAGCTCCAAAGTGATGTCTGTCCTGCTGTTAAAAGCCTATCTAAAAAGCCCCAAAGAAGAATTTGAATACCTGATAAGCCAAATCTAAGCTTAAACCTGTGGATAAAAACAAAACAAAATCAGAGAAAATCCTTTTTCAGTATCAAACTGCCAGTCAGTATCAATGAGCCTTTATTTATGTTACAAGGGTTGACGGAAGAGTTTCAATATTACAACATATTGGACAAAGCTGCAACAAAATCAGACAGTTGTGAACAATTAGCCTACGTTGTTGTATTTGTTGTCTCTTATTTACGGGATGGCAAGTTTTCGAACCACGAAGCCTTTTAATCCCTTACTAGAAGAAACATATGAATGGGATAGAACAGATGATTCTTGGATGAAAATTTGTCTCGGAGCAGGTATGTCATAGGTAACGTACTGCTGCTCATCATTGTGAGAATAAAAATTTAATTTGCCACCAACAATTTTCGGTAGACGATACATCAATTGATACATCGATAAGAATAACACCAAAAGGAGAAACCCACTTAAAATTCAAGGAGACGCCCACTTAAAATTCCCCACTACTTGAAACCACTATGTATGGGGTAAAGTTAAGACTAAAGTACACAATATATTCAATGGTAAGCTGTGGGTTGACCATTATGGTGAACTGGAAATTGTAAATCATAAGACTGGGAAAAAATGTTTGCTAGTATTTGAGAAATATAAGAATCACAGTCAGTCAGAGGGAAAACAGGTTTCAAGTATAGTTTGGAATGTAAAGAAGCTGTTTGGACCCTTCATGGAACTTGGGCTAAAAATTTGAAGCAGAAAACTTAGCCAGAGAGTACTTTAATCGAAAGAAACATGTAATTTGGTCGGTATAATTTCCACCAAAAGAGGCAGAGAATTATTATAATTTCTCAGAATTTGCCTGTAAGATGAACCAGATAAAAGACAGGGTTGTCCCATAATTTACCACAAAGACGACACACTGGAAGTATTGTCACTTTTGGATCCTGAAATTGACCTTGATGGATAGTGCAATAGTATTTTGCTTCTGGCCACTATGTTTTTCTTCACGATTAAGGAAACCGAATTTAAACAAAAGAAGATTCGAAGCGATATTGATGAACCTTGGAATTCCATTTTAACGAAAATGAACAAATTATACGCTTAACCACTTTAGAAGAGAATTCGGCAGTTTTTTTTTATGCCTAGAGAAAAAGTAAGAATGCCAAAGCGAAAGAAAAGGTAAAGGCCTTTGTGATTTCATAGTGACGTTTTGTGGTCCACCATACTCCTTGGCCTCAACAGAGAGACAGTTTACACTATCGTCTTCTCATGCAAACAAATAATTGTTTAATGTATGTCAAGCAACTTATCTGGCGCTCTGGACCGTCAATTGACTCCTGGATTGTACTGGATTGTCAAGTATGAAATTTGGAATGCGCAAACAAAGGATTCCAGCTTCGTTGTAGTTAGCAGCGTGTCTAAATTAGCTGTAAAATATTGATGATGGAAAATAGGCGGAATCTAGACAACTTTTAATTTCAAACCATGTTGATTGAGGACCATACTGTTATTTTGGTCCAAGCAATACTAACTCTTCTGTGTTTTTGCAAAAACTGTGTGGTAGAGCGGGGTAAGTTTGATTTTTTTGATGAAATACTCGTACAATTTTCCATCTTGATCTAAAAATTCTAGATTTTTGTATTTGAGCTTAAAAAGACAATATTCAAGAAAGACAAACTCATTTTTTGGATTTTTTAGCTCTTCCCTCAACTAAAAGTTATCCTCAATATAAAAGTACTGCATACACTAATGCTAGATTACGTCACATAAAACTGGAATATTTGGAAATCAAAGATGTATTTATCAGCAAAAAGGAAGACAAAATTTAACAAATTAGAACAAGCATGCATCAACCCCTTTAGGCTATCAAACTTAAAACGAACAGAGACTTCTTTGAATAAAGAGATCGAGGAATAAAGATCTGATATTTTGACAACAATGAGTCAGACTATCCCATTGAACCCTAGGAAATTGTTCATATATCAGATCCAATGTTTCGGTGATAAATTACGATTTTTGAAAAAGAAAACTCGTCAAAAATTACTTTATATGCATTTGTGTTACGTTCTACGACTCGGACAACATTTCTTTTTCTTGGAAGAGGAGGGGGTCATTGTTTCTTTTAATAAAGACATAACAGATTTTAAACTGACAATATCGCTTTGTCAATTCATTTTTCTGTATAAAAAAAATATTTGCATATATAAATAAATATACTAAATATTTGAAATATTGGATTATTTTATTATTATACTTCTATGGTTTTAGTAGCAAAGACCAATAACCGTAAAGGGGGAATTATGCGGCGAATTCTAATCCCAGGATTCTCAGTTATTTATGAGTGAATTTATATAGAAAATTCAGCGAAAATGCCAGAAAATTCGGAACCAAATGTGAAAATGGCGTAACTTCAATATTTCAGAAACTCTTAATGGTATTCAATTGAAACTACCATCAAATGGTAAGGAGGGGGCCGAAAAATATAAAGACACCCGTTTACATGAAGATTGGAGAAAAGTGCATTTGCGTTATCTCAGGAATGGCTGAGCTTATTAAGTTGATATTTTCAGATAATATGAAGGTGATTATTACACAGAACTGAAATATACGAGATCCGTCAAAGTTGTCAAAAAATAACTCAGGAAGAGATTAGGTCAATAAACCAAGTTTCAGGGGGAATTCTGAATCTTTTAAAAGCATGACTTTCTAACTACAACAGGAGATGATCGTCTCAGTAGCATCCTATTGGTATTTGCAGAGAAGGATTTAGTAAAAAATTTGGACTACGACCAGCTTGTTGACGATTTTACAAAGGTGAAACCTCGGCGGTTCCCCTTGTTACCTTGAGTGTTGTAATATTTTTTTCTCTTGTTATGTTTTTCCTTTTTGTAAATATATTTGATCTGAAAGATTTCTGCTGAAGGAAAACCGAGATTTTGGTTACAACCCTCAGCATAACAATGAAGATTAATTTCACCGACGTATTGTTTACTTAAATAAGAAAGTTTCTTGCTGAGGAAGGTCATCCTGTAGTCTCGTTGAATTTTCCACTTTCAGTTTAATCACTTAACCTCGTTGATTGTAATCTTCGTTGTTATAATTAATCTTAGAGGTCAGTGTGGCTAAGTTCCACATTCTGTTACCGTACATTTCCATGCATCAAATGGGTGTTGAAAACACATTTTTACTTAGAATATTCGATCAATATGCTGCCAAAACCTGCATTTTTCTTACGCGACACATAGTGAACCGGGGGAGGGCAGATGGATTTTATGCCCACCCCAAGATTTGGCCCAAATGGTGCCTCTGCCCTCTAGTGCAAAATTTCCCCTGGAAAGTTCAGCCTTGGAAATTTGCCCGCGCAAGAAAAATAACCCCATGAAAACCCACCCCAAACACAAAATTCCCCCAAAAATGTTTCTATACATCCCCATAACAAATACTATACTTAATCAATGGAAAAATTTGTAACTTAAAGATCTATACCCAGGGGCTGGCGGGGGGTCATGGACTCATCGAAGGCATAATTTTATGACTTTCAACTATGTTGAGTAAAATGGCTATCTCAAAATTCTGATGAGACGATTTTGGGGGAAAATGACATGGGTGGGGGGGTTTAGTTGCCCTCAAATCTTCTTGGTAACTCAAAAAGGGCAAAAGAATTTTTAACTTCCGATCAAACGAGCCCTCTACCGATGTTCAAGGAACACTGGTTCGTTATGATGTTCATTAAAAAAGGTTCGGTACATCTAATAATGCAATCTAACCATGTCATGCTCTTAGGTCACTTGGTTCACTGCGCCTGAAGACTGTACTAGCCCAACGGTCAACTGCCTGGCGTGAATCTTTCTCGGGGGGCCTTAACGCTTGTTAAGGCGAGCCCGCCGGGTTCGAAACACCCAGTGCTAGCACCCGTAGGCGTAGATAACTGCAACACCACAGTCGATCCCAAATGCCTAGACAAGTATGCGTTGGTCCTGTCCGAGTTCAAACTAAGGAAATCCAAGGTTCTCTTTCAACTACTGTATTAACTGAAAATGCAGGACAAGCACAATACAACCATTAACATTTATAAAGACGCTCAACAAAACCTAAGTCACACTTACTTATGCTATATCCTTTTTAGACGACAAATGACTTAAGAACAACAAAAGCTAGAAAACTTTACTTTTTATACTTTCCCAAAAAACCACATTTTTCCAGCCAGGTATTTTTCTGTGGTTTAATGACGTGCGTCGAATCGGCTAAAACTCGATAAAGATTTATTAATTAGATTTTTGGAAAGGAATGAATTTTAATATTTAATCAATCATAGTTTATATTCATTTAGTTATGCTTATTACAACCATTTTATCTAAACTTTATAACTGAAACTTATAAGATATTTAACGAAAAAGATTTTTTCGATTGATTTTTTGGCCAGAAGAATCTATTTAGTTTTTCTATTAATTATTCGTCTTTTATTCATAGATAGTATCTCTAGGTGAAACAATTAAAAATAAATACTTTGTGTGACTGCATTTGGGAGTCAATTACCGAGAGTCACTCCCCCCTCTAATGTTCATATTTTGAAACACTTTTAATAGTGACAAATTATATTTGGGATCAAAATTTAAATCTGTTTTAGAAAAAACGTGGTAAAAATGGAAATATTTGTCCCGAGGGGGGGGGGGACTGAAAACACGGAAAAATCTTATAGAATCACGGAGGGAAGTTATAAATTTTGTTAATAGATAATCAGTTTATAAGAAAAATAATATAAATAATCTGTTAGAAACAGTATTAGGAAAAGTTGGTAACCTAAGAATAAAATAAAAAGAGTTCGATTATTTTGCAAATTCTACTTTTTTCCACTGATTTATTCTGACAATTAAGCATTCTGAAAATCAAAAAGTGGAAAAATCTTGAGTATGGTGAAGCCATTTTAAATAAACGTGAAGCATGAAAACGATAATATTTTAAATAAACGTGAAGCATGAAAAGTGTAATACTTAAAAAGAAAACTTGAAAATTTATATTTTGTTAAATGTCTTTTTAAGTAATTACTTTGAAAAAATATGATAAATTGAAGCCGAAGAAACCTTCATTCTTTATCCTTGCTACCCTCACGTTATCCTCGTCCATTCTCCGTCACACTTTATTTTACACAAATATTCAAGTTTTTTTCAAGCATTTTGTTTTCTGTCATAACAAGTCATTTGCTGTTATTTTTACCGTTTTCGCCTTATATTCAAAACAGGGCATTTTTTGCGGGAACAATTTTCCGTGATTTCATATCAGGTTTATGGCACCCATTTTCCTTCTACGGTATGCGAGGGATTTTTCTCCGTAACTGATAGGTCTATGTCTGAATCTCTTGTGATTTTCAGTGAATGAGAAAATGCGAAAATAAGTTCCAGCTTTTGTCACACAACTAAGAACGTACACAGGGGCGGGAGGTGTCTGAAATCTTAACTAATCCTGAATCCCTTGGAATTTCTTTTTCCAATAATTAAACTTTTTTTTATTACAGACCCTAAGATAAAACTCTCAGGACTGTCCAAATTCAAAATATTTGCGCTTAAGAGGGAATTTTTGAGTGTGATCGACCCTTTTGACATGTCAGCCTTTTTTCATTGATTCGTAGCAACTGTGAAATCACTAATACAGTGCCATATATCCAGGAGGCACTGTTTTTGGCCCTTCCTCCAAAATATTTGTTCAACTCGTAAACTGGTCGTAAAATACGGGTGAAAAGATTATTTCTCCTAAAACGATATGGATCTAAACACGGGTCAATATGGATTTAAACACGCCACTAAAACTCTTGTAAAAACCAACCTTCAAATAAAAACTATTTTGGTAAGTGGTCCAACAAAAAGAGTTTTCGCTACTAGCCTATTCCTCCGCCCACCCAAGCAAAAATACTGGATACAGCCTTACAGCAATTTTTGGTTTAAACTTGATCAAAAATGTTAAATCAATTCCCCTGTAGCCCACTATTTTCAAATTCTAAGCGCTCAATTTTTGAACTTTCAATTTTTTTTAAAACAATTTTTAAATTTTTAAACAAGCTATTGTTTTCAGCTAGTTGTTTTGAATTAGAGGTCGTTTTGCATATGCTAATGAGGAACAATTACTCATTTTTCTGGTTTGAGATATTGCTGACGCATAGCATAGTATAAAAATTACAACAAAATGCGTCAGGTATGCAGACAGGGGAGATTCAGGGCCTGTATCCCGATACCACAGAAAAAGTCCAATACTTCACCAAATTTACTGTCACTGTTATTCTAGTTGCCCAATACAATATCTTATTACCCCCCTCCCCTTCTCCAAACAACTATATCTACAGATATCTATAACTACTATTTTGATGTCTAGACTCGAAATATATTTTTGAAATGTGGTCCCATTCCCCAAATATATCAGAATAATCATTACCTTAATTCATATCATTTTAAAAACAAGTAAAATATTTTACATTACATTCTCAGAACCTGAGGAAACTGAGATGTAATACCCAGTTTAGTTAATTATCTTCTTTTTTATCTAAAAAATTGTTTAGAGTTAAGAAGAAGGTGTGTTGAGCAAGCCAGAGAAACTTTATCTTATTTTCGAAGAAGGGGGGAAACACCCCTCAAAAGTCATAGAATTTTATTGAAAATCACGCGAACAAATTCAGCGTGTCAGAAAATTTAATGTAGAGTTTTCAAGATCCCATCTGTAAAAATGGAAAATTGTGTAGTTGTTTTTTTTTGCCAGAGAAAAAATCACGAATGCTTCTTTTTTCTCAGGGATGCTGTTTTTTTGCCAGAAGAATAAAATCTGTAATATGGCTTTCAAAATTTCAAAATTTTAAAGAAAAACCGTCTAAGGGTAAAAAATTGCTATTTCAAGCTAATCCAGAAATAATGACATTTTGATTGATCCTAAATCTATTGTGAAAGAAAATTTATGGAATTATCAAAAGAAAAGCTTAAAACGGCTCAAAAAAGCGATGATTCGACATGGAAAGTTTGCTGAAAAATTGAAATTTCTCATCATGAACAAGGAGAAAAATCACATTTTGCATGAGTAGCATGGATGTATCTCTTGTTTTTTTTTTCCCCAAGACTGCTTGCATCAGACCACTGGTCGTAGAAACCTAGAAAACGTCTGATTTGAACTGAAGTTGCAAAATATGGAACCTTTTTAAGTAGTAAAACAGATTGTGATACAGAAAAGTGGCATTTCAGCCATTTTGTGGAACAAAAACATCAGCTTTTTGCCAGACATTGTCAAAATTTTAGGGAATGCGAATTCTATGGGAGTCATTCAATTTTGTAAGACCTAAAATCCTTTAATAAAAGTTTTGAACCCCACCCTCTCATATTAAAAACAGCTCCACCGTATAGGCTATGGATAGAACTTTACTGTATGACCTGAATTCTGTAGTAATTCTCGTGTTAATTCATGAATCGTTACCTAACACTCGTGACGATTCTATCAAATGACAAATATTATCTGTAAACTTTAAATACATATTAAAAGTTGACAAACGATATACGGTGTCCTAGTTGCGATGAACTTTAACATTTTGCTATTTTGCAGTAATAAGTATTCCAAAGGCCGATGTATACAGATTCTGCGATTACAGACTACGTACTGATTGCAGACGTTTTCTAACTGGTAAGTTTGTGAGTTGAGTGATTTTAGCCATAAATCTAGGAGCATCTACATAGGAAATTTAATTTAATTTACTTAAATTTAATTACTTAATAAGTTGCTCAACATCGCAAGCCTTTATTGCACTGATCGCTGGTAAAATATGGAGGAAGTTTTGAAAATATTCAATTTTCCATACTGATACGTTAGTATAAAAATATTTATTTAAATTGAATTGATAAAATTATTAAATAAAAAAAATAGAAATTTGCAATGCTCTGGTAACTGTTAGATTGGCGAAGAACCAATTAGACTACGACAAATAGCGTAAAGAGTTCCAATACAGTAGGTCATCCTCATTGACCAATGGGACACCATAAGGTCGGGCTTTATATCTTCTTCGGCCATGAAGCGGTCTACCAAAAGCTGGTGCAGCTGTTATTGTGCATAAGAATGACACCAGCATAAGGATCAGGAATAGCTAAAAAACATTACAGTAGATTAATTTTTCTTCAAGGGAGGGGGGAGTTAACTGAACTTAAAGTCTATTCAATTGGCCAAAGTAGGAAAGGCGTGTTTCTTATGCTCTGGCTATGAATAGACTCGAAATGTCAAGGGTGGCAATTTAATAAAGTAGTTAACACGACTTCGTTTTTTGACACCCAGGTGTCATAAGAATGACATCAGGGCATTTTGGAAAAAAGACACCTTTAAGAAAGTAGCTCAAAGAATAGGTTAAGAATTTGGAAAAAAAAAAAATATAGGTATGAATGGCAGGTGTGATAAGAATGACATCAGGGCATTTTGGAAAAAAGACACCTTTAAGAAAGTAGCTCAAAGAATAGGTTAAGAATTTGGAAAAAAAAATATAGGTATGAATGGCAGGTGTGATAAGAATGACATCAGGGCATTTTGGAAAAAAGACACCTTTAAGAAAGTAGCTCAAAGAATAGGTTAAGAATTTGGAAAAAAAAATATAGGTATGAATGGCAGGTGTGATAAGAATGACATCAGGGCATTTTGGAAAAAAGACACCTTTAAGAAAGTAGCTCAAAGAATAGGTTAAGAATTTGGAAAAAAAAATATAGGTATGAATGGCAGGTGTGATAAGAATGACATCAGGGCATTTTGGAAAAAAGACACCTTTAAGAAAGTAGCTCAAAGAATAGGTTAAGAATTTGGAAAAAAAAATATAGGTATGAATGGCAGGTGTGATAAGAATGACATCAGGGCATTTTGGAAAAAAAACACCTTTGAGAAAATAGCTCAAAGAATGGGTTAAGAATTTGCAGAAAAATAAATGAATTATACAGAATTTATTAGAATTCTTACATTCAAAAGACACAGTCCCAAAAGTTATTCTATCCACCTCCACCCCTCTGCTCCTCCGTGCACTGCTGATTCGTAACGATACTATGTTTTTTCATCTTGCTCAAACATCGTGTTTAAAAATTCATTTTAAAAAATCTGGAAAAATTCTTGACTTCCCTCCCGAGCTTATTTTCGTGAATTTGTACCCTGTCATAAAGCTTTGTTGAGGGTGATAATTCTTTGGTGGTAATTTGAGGGTGACACAGCTTTGTGGTATCTTGGTCTTAGGCGGTTTTGGGCTTCGAGGAGTTGTTAGCAGTGGTAGAAGTATTTATCTCCTATGTGACTACAAATTTTACAGTAATTTTATTCTCTGGACTACTTTGTAATTTCAAAAATATTTTTATTGTAGCTATTGGTGATATCGATCCACTAAATATTGGGAAGGAAATTAATTATTTAACAATTTTAACACAAAATGTATTTCTGACAAAATTAAGCAAAAACATATCTAAAAAGGCTAGCTGATTTCAAAAGCGTTTTATCGTACGTTTGTTGGAGACTACTTATTGGCTGATGCTGTCTATATGCCGAAACTATTTGGTAAAGACTATAGTCCATTAAAAAATTTTTGATATTTTGAAATTTTTAGTATTATTATTGATTCTCTAAATACATTTAAAACACGACATGAAAATAAAAAGTTTCACCATTGTCAGGCTTAACAAAATATTTGTCAAAAACACTTTTAACCAAAAATACAAGGAATGATATAGCGATTTTGCACGCTGTTAATAATCTAAAATTAAAAATAAAATCATTTTATTAATGGCTAGAACCTTCATTATTTTTTACATCTAATACAAAAAACAACAAATGGCACGCTTTTCCCATTTGCGGAAACCGTAGAAGTGCATATTTTGGCCTTTGTTTAAACACATTTGAATGAGGAAAAAAGCGAAAAGTGGAAAGAGTCGGAAGTGATTGACAATAATTTTGCTTTATTATTTCAAAATAGAGAATTGGAAAGACAATAAACACAGTTGAATCAGCCTAATTGCGAATTATGCGCGTAACCATGTATTTCGGGTAATTTGGTAAATCACGAAATTTCGCCTTTATTTTAATTCCAGATAGGAAAAAAAAAATAGGCAACTTGGATTCGAGTCATGAACAAACACATCGGAATAAGCCAAATCACAAATAATAAGCATCACTATGCATAGTTTTAGAAGAAGTATTTTTAAATCATCTTGTTTAAACTTTCCGAGGAGACACCGGACGAATTAGGAATTATTCGTTTATTTGTTAAGTTTTAGGTTAACATTGTGACACGAAAGAAATTTGTTATTGGGTCTACTCTGGATTCAGCTCATAAAGTAAAATAATAACATATTTGAGTTAAAAAAAGTGAATAATATAAAATGTCTACAGAGAGTTGGTTTCATGTGTTATTTAAAGGGTCAAAAAGTGCAAATCCACCGACAAGCCTATTTTCTGTAAAATTGTAATTAAGTAAAAAAGAAAATACTTGGGGATACTTATACCGTATTCCAGCTAATACGATACGTCAGCTGGATCGAAAAAGTTTGTTTTTAGTACGTTTTTACCGGATCCGGAATGCATCCCTAATTCTTTCACTTTTTATTTAAGATACTGCACCCAATTATTTCCCGCCACGGATTAACCCAACTATCCGAAAGTTATGCATTTCACTTAATGCACAACTGCAGTAGCATCAATTGGGGAAAGGGGGTATTTATGCTCCCAAATCTTATTTGCCCCTCCTCGATATATTTTGCAACATTACTTTCCGGCATTATTATTGTAAAATACTTTTTTCGGTATTTTTATTGAGAAAGATGAAAAACAACAAAACTACCTTCCCCCAGATTTTGAAAATGCATTTTTCTCAATCCACTATTTTTTCGTGAAATGGCACTATTGTCGCTGATATGATCTCTACATCAGTTCCCCAGAAAATAATACAAATATTTGCAAGCCCACAAAAATAACACATTTTTTTCAGAGGCGGTAACGAGACAGGATTTTTTCTAGCCGAGGGGGGGGGTGAAGGTAGCCCTATAAAACACTCGTTGGGGACACAAAATCACATGACATAATCAGTCTCTGTAAAATATTGTTTGATATTTTAAAGAAAACAGTAGCTAAGCCGAGAAAAACATTGATGCGTCATATGTGATATAAACTCTTGGGAATCTCTGGAAAAGTTCATTATCCAGCCAAACTTCTGATCTTCGAAACACTAAAGAAGGTCTGTACGGAAAGCGGCTCCTTACCCTGTTTCAGAGACTATCGTCTCCCTTTTGCTAAAGATTATAGGATTTTAATATACGGTTAAGGAGATAGGACGTTTTTGGTTCAACCTAGGTGGGACTCGTTTTTACTGAAATTAAAAGAAGTACTTACGTTTTTCATTTGTTCCACAGTGTTTATTCAATTCTTTGAACCTAGACTAAAACTGAAGCTTCTTTAAACAGGTATATATCATTTATCATATATGGAAAAACCGCACGACTTTCTTGCAAGTTTTTATCTGTTTTTTGTGTTCCCAAGCTAGGCTCATTAAAATCTCTTGTGGGCATTATTGTATGACAACATCATCACCATACCTACTTCCGTTTTAGATTTCCAAGAACCTATACTTTTAACAAAAAAAAAATTGCATAATAAAATGATTAAAGTCAGTTGGGAAATGGGATAATTGATATAGTTTCTGTTTACTTTTTTTAATGTTTGAATTTTCCGCTTGTAAATACCCGCCTTTTATTTTAATACATATTCTTATCTCAATCATTAAATCTCAGCACTTTTTGCTTTACTAGTTAGTGTCCAAAAATATTTCTTTCTCTTAGGAGGTACCGAGGGGCTATGAACTTTCTGTTAGCCGGTCCATATTACGGAGCACAACTTGTTTTGTGACACGTGGCATAAGTCTAACTACTCACCGCATGTCTTGATGATGACATTAGGAGGTCGGCACCTCTTCCAAAGACAGTTAGCACATTTAGAACCACTCAAGGAGCACATCCCCTACACATGACGCTCTCCACCCCGCGTGCACGATTTTTTTTAAAGGTGGAATCTCCTTGGGAATTATATCTTGGCGGTTTTATTGGATTTTCGGAACTTTGAAATTACCTACTAATGAAATATAATTATAGTCTTAAGATCTATATTTTAGAGCTTGTAACAAATAAAAGCCAGTAGCTGTTTCCATCAATTGTCTCGTTTCTGATTTTCTTATTCTTCTCGATCAATGTGGCTTTCCATATTCTATAGTTTAGGCTTACTGTTTCGTAAGGCCTTTTGATGCGTACGAATTCATTTTGGATGCACCATATTTAACCATTTAGGGGAGAGGGTTCCAGAGACATGATCTAAGATGAGACAAAAACTGGCAAAAGATAGTGGTTGATGCTGTACCCGATGGAATGAAAAGGTCGTCAGAAATTAAGATAAGGTTGTTTAGTGATGGGTACGAAATTGCATCATCTGGCTCCTGCCAAAAAATGAAATAATAAAGCAAACACTATAGTCGA
>NW_027067391.1:0-13592 GCF_032884065.1 Artemia franciscana | reverse complement strand
GCAGTCCCCGTCATATGCATGAATATGCTCAAGATGCTATTGCGTATGTTCGTCTCTATGGTCGTCCAGATTTATTTATTACATTTACATGTAATCAATCTTGGGACGAGATACTGCAGCTTTTACTTCAAGGACAATCGGCGGTTCATAGGCATGACATTACGGCACGTGTCTTCCGGCAAAAGTTGAAATCACTGATAAACTACCTTGTAAAACATGAAGTGTTTGGGTCAGTGCGATGCTAGATGTACTCAGTGGAATGGCAAAAACGAGGTTTGCCACACGCACATATACTAATCTGGCTACATAAAAAAATTACTTCAAACGAAATTGATGATGTGATTTCCGCTGAAATACCTGATAAAAATGTCGATAAGGGGTTACATGATATTATTGTAAAAAATATGATACATGGACCTTGCGGTGCACTGAACGAAAATTCACCATGCATGGCCAAAGGAAGGTGCACAAAGCAATATCCTCGACTTTTAGTACCCAAAACAATTACTGGCAATGATGGTTACCCACAATATAGAAGAAGATCTACTGAAGATGGCGGTAAAACAGCAATAATAAAGAAGCGTAACGGTACCACCATCGAAGTAGATAACCAGTGGGTTGTTCCATATTCCCCTTTATTATCAAAAACATTTAATGCACACATAAACGTTGAATACTGTAACTCCGTAAAGGCAATCAAATACATATGTAAATACGTCAACAAAGGCAGTGACATGGCAGTTTTTGGCTTGCAGTCCGAAATCAAAGATTTCGATGAAATCGTAGAATATCAGGCTGGAAGATACATAAGCAGTAATGAAGCTGTTTGGCGAGTTCTTTCATTTCCGATACATGAACGTAGTCCAGCTGTTGTTCACTTAGCGGTACATTTACAGAATGGTCAACGTGTTTATTTCACGGAAACCAACGTGCAACAAAGAGTCCTGAATCCACCGGATACAACATTAACAGCTTTTTTTTCGCTTTGCAAAAATGATTCTTTTGCAAAAAAACTGCTGTATACTGAAGTGCCTTCGTATTACACGTGGAATACTAAAAATAAAGTATTTGAACGTCGAAAACAGGGTAAGTCAGTCGACGGCCAACCTACCATCTTCAAAGATACCACGATAGGAAGACTCTACACCGTTCACCCCAATCAACATGAATGCTTCTTTCTACGCCTGCTTTTGGTGAATGTACCCGGTCCGACATCCTTTGAGTATTTGAGGACTGTAAATGGTACTATACATGACACTTACCGTAGTGCATGCCAAGCTCTGAATTTATTGGAGAATGACCAACACTGGGATAACTGCATCAATGACGCGTGCGAAACGTCAACCCCAAGTCAAATTCGTGCATTGTTTGGCATCATTTTAACAACTTGCTCTCCATCAGCTCCTACAGATTTATGGGAAAAATATAAGTCAAAAATGTCCGAAGATATACTTCATCGAAAACAGTTAGAGACGTCAGACATGACTTTTGATTTTACATCAGAAATTTATAACTACACTTTAGTTGTTATAGAAGATTTTTGCATAAGTATGGCAAACAAACCTCTTCAGGGTTTGGGAATGCCTTCACCTAACCGTATCGCTGCTGTTTCGACATGTGTAGAATTGGATCGTGAACAAAGTTACAGTACGAGTGATCTATTGTCGTATGTACAAAATAACATTTCCAAGTTAACGTCGGAACAAAAAGACATTTATGATACGATAATGCATTGTGTCGATAACAACGTTGGAGAAATTTTCTTTTTGGATGCGCCAGGAGGTACTGGTAAAACGTTTGTGATAAAACTGATTCTGGCATCAATTCGATCTAAAAATGATATAGCGTTGGCAATTGCGTCGTCCGGAATAGCCGCAACATTGCTGCCTGGTGGAAGAACTGCTCATTCCGCTTTGAAATTGCCTCTGAACTTGCATTCTACAGAAACTCCCACGTGCAATATTTCCAAATCATCTGGGATGGGTAAAGTATTTCAGCAATGCAAACTTATTATTTGGGATGAGTGCACAATGGCACACAAAAATCGCTCGAGGCTCTGGATCAATGCTTGAAAGATTTGCGAGGGAAGTCGAAACCCTTTGGCAGCACCTTAATATTGCTTGCGGGAGATTTCAGGCAAACATTACCTATAATACCTAGATCAACTCCTGCAGACGAAATGAATGCTTGCCTGAAAAATTCTAATTTATGGGCACACGTAAAAACATTAAAATTAACTACAAATATGCGTGTCCGATTGCAAAACGATGACTCTGGTCAAACATTTTCAGATCAATTGCTGGCAATGGGAAACGGAAAGCTCCCAGTAGACTCAATTTCAGGACGTATACAACTACCTGCTGATTTCTGTAATTTAGTGACGTCCAAAAATGAATTGATTGAAAAAGTATTTCCGAATATTCTAAAAAATTATAAAAATAATAAATGGCTAAGTGAAAGAGCGATTCTCGCACCCAAAAATATAGACGTCCACGAAATCAGCAATATTGTTTTGACCAAGATTCAAGACCAGGCAGTCCTTTACAAGTCAGTCGACACAGTTTTGGAACCAAATGAAGCGGTTAATTATCCATCTGAATTTTTAAATTCCATAGATCTTTCAGGGTTTCCACCACACGTGCTACAACTAAAAATAGGCGTACCAATAATATTGTTACGTAACATAAACCCACCAAAGCTTTGCAATGGCACTCGACTTGCCGTAAAAAAAAACAATGGAAAACCTAATAGAGGCCACAATCCTGACAGGGCCTTTTGAGGGTGAGGCTGTTCTTATTCCTCGCATTCCCATGATTCCAACAGATCTGCCTTTTCAATTTAAAAGATTGCAATTCCCAATTCGATTAGCATTTGCAATCACCATTAACAAAGCTCAAGGTCAATCATTAGAAAAATGTGGTATTGATCTTAATACTGATTGTTTTTCCCATGGACAATTGTACGTTGCATGTTCGAGGGTCGGTAAACCTGACAATCTATTTATATGCAGCGAGAATTGGACAGCGAAGAATGTTGTATATTCGCAAGTTTTACGCAGTTAATTTGTATTTCGGAACCAAATGAAGCGGTTAATTATCCATCTGAATTTTTAAATTCCATAGATCCTTCAGGGTGTCCACCACACCTGCTACAACTAAAAATAGGCGTACCAATAATACTTTTAAGAAATATCAACCCACCAAAGCTTTGCAATGGCACGCGACTTGCCGTAAAAAAAAAACAATGGAAAACCTAATAGATGCCACAATCTTGACAGGGCCTTATGAGGGTGAGGCTGTTCTTATTCCTCGCATTCCCATGATTCCAACGGATCTGCTTTTTCAATTTAAAAGATTGCAATTCCCAATTCGATTAGCATTTGCAACCACCATCAACAAAGCTCAAGGGCAATCACTAGAAAAATGCGGTATAGATCTTAATACAGATTGCTTTACCAATGTACAATTGTATGTTGCATCTTTGAGGGTCGGTAAACCTGACAATCTATTTATACGCACAGACAATGGGACAGCGAAGACTGTTGTATATTCACAAGTTTTACGTAGTTAATTTGTATTGTATCTATCTATCTATCTATCTATATAAAAACGAGTTGTGTGTATGCATGTTTGTTTGTTTGTAAAAAGAGCGTTTGCATATGACGTCATTATTAGTACATACGGCTTTGTATATGGACAGACAATGGGAAAGCCAAGAATGTTGTATATTCGCAATTTTTACGTAGTTTGAAACACATATATAAATCTATCTATATTCACAGGTGGGACACAGGGACACAACTACAATGGCGCGTAACTAATATGGCGCGTAACGACTTACGCGCGCGGGGGGGCTTGGGGGGGGGCGCGAAGCGCCCCCACCAACTAGGTGTTGGGGTGGCGCGAAGCGCCACCCCAACAGCTAGTATATATATATATATATATATATATATATATATATATATATATATATATATATATATATATATATATATATATATATATATATATATATATATATATATATATATATATATATATATATATATATATATATATTTTGCATTGGAATATGAAGTACTTCATTTTTTAGACAAGGTGACTTCACCTCCCATTTTGGCTTATCAGTCGCTCCACGGATGCTTTAGAGGAAGAAAAAAAAAATTACAACTATAAACGATGATTCGTAGGAATAAGAAAAAAATTTTCGAAGCATTTGAACTAACAAACGTGGCTAGACCAAAAGCACAACACAAGCACCGTAAATTTGCGATGAGTGAAAATTAACAGCCTGGACCGCCAAATGAGATTTGACATATTCGAGCGCCAAAGGATAAAAAAGGATATACATCCTTTAGACCATTTTCGGTGAATAGGGCATCAAATCAATGTTTCAGTTGCTGGGTCTTTTTTTTTTACAGGGACAATTCGTAAGCTGGTCGTACAACCTTGCTACGGGGGAGATTCAACTCTGGGCCCAGAATTGCCAAGGATCAATCGATTGTGCTGCGTCAAGGGTTACAACAAAGGGCAAGGGAAGATGTTAAAATTGTCAAAATTGAACAAAAAATAAATATGTGGTTAGAACACAAGTAAAAGGGGGAATCAGAACGAATAACTAACAAAAATAAAGAAAAAAGACGTTTAAAATATATATAAATATATATATAAATATAAATATATATATATATATATATATATATATATATATATATATATATATATATATATATTAATTATATATATATAACTATATATATATAATTATATATATATAATTATATGTATATATATATATATATATATATATAAATAAGTTGTCTGTGTGTGTGTGGGTCTGTCGGGTGACGTCATGTTTGTGTGTTGACTGACGTCATGTTTTCGACTGACGAAATTACACACCGGGACATCGGGACACAAATGACGACCGGGACACCGGCACATAGGGAATATAAATGACGACCGGAACATTCAAAGAGAAAGCGACAGGGACACAAGGAATGTTCGATTAGCAATCACCATCAACAAAGCGCTGGGACACAAATGACGACCAGGACACAGGGAGTATAAATGACGACCAGGACATAAGTAAAAAAAAAATAAAAAAAAGTAAAAAAAAGGTAAAAACTACAAAAAAACTAAAAGAAAAAAAACTAAAAAACTAATAAAAAAACTAAAAAAGCTAAAAAACTAAAAAACTAAAAAAGAAAAAAAGAAAAAGAGGAAAAAAAATGAAAAATAAAGGAGAAAAACAAAACTAAAAAAAAATAAAAATAAAAAAAACTAAAAAGAAAAAAATAAAGAAACTAAAAAAACTGAAAAAAAGTAAAAAAGGGAAAAATACAAAAATTTATTTCATCATATACCCTTTCAAAAACGAATATATATATAGACCGGGACACCGGGACACAGGGAATATAAATAAAGACCGGGATACACGGACACAACTACAACGGGGACGCCGGGGGGCACAGGGGGATATATAAATGACGACGGGGACAAAGGGAATGTTCGATTAGCCATCACCATCAACAAAGCTCAAGGGCAATCATTAGAATCATGAGGTATAACTAAAAAAACTAAAAAACAGGGTAAAAAACTAAAAACTAAAAAAAAGACCAATTCGAAGACGAATGTATATACAGACCGGGACACCGGGACACAAATGACGACCGGGACACCGGGACACAAGGAATATAAATGACGCCCGGGACACTCAAAGAGAAATCACAGACTGGGACACCTGGACACAAATGACGACCGGGACACAGGGAATATAAATGACGTCCGGGACACAGGGACACAACTACAACGGGGACGCAGGGGGGCACAGGGGGATATATAAATGACGACGGCAACAAAGGGAATGGTCAATTAGCAATCACCATCAACAAAGCTCAAGGGCAATCATTAGAATCATGAGGTATAGATCTGAATGCGGATTGTTTTCTCATGGACCAATATATGTTGCATGTTCAAGAGTCGGTAAACCTGACAATCTATTTATATGCACAGACAATGGGACAGCAAAGAATGTTGTATATTCGCAAGTTTTACGTAGTTAAAAACATATATATATATATATATATATATATATATATATATATATATATATATATATATATATATATAATATATATATATATATATATATATATATATATATATATATATATATATATATATATATATATATATATTCACAGGTGGGACGTAGGGACACAACTACAATGGCGCGTAACTAATATGGCGCGTAACGACTTACGCGCGAGGGGGGGCTGGGGGGGGGGGGCGCGAAGCGCCCCCACCAACGAAACGCCACCCCAACAGCTAGAATATATATAAAAATAAGTTGTCTGTGTGTGTGTGTCGAGTGACGTCATGTTTGTGTGTTGACTGACGTCATGTTGGTCGACTGACGTCATTTAAGGATTGAGCTGTATGCGTCATGAAGTTGTTTGTCGACTGACGTCATGTTTTTCAACTGATGAATTTACATACAGGGACACCGGGACACATATGACGACTGGGACACAGGGAATATAAATGACGACCGGGAACTTCAAAGAGATATTAAAGACTGGGACACCCGGACACAAATCACGACCGGGACACAGGGAATATAAATGACGACCGGGACACAGGGACACAACTACAACGGGAACGCCAGGGGCACAGGCGGGATATATAAATGACAACCGGGACACAGGGATTGTTCGAATAGAAATTACAGACCGGGAGACAAATGATGACCGGGACACCGGGACACAGGGAATATAAATGACGACCGGGACACTCAAAGAGAAATTACAAAATGGGACACCGGGACACATACGACGACCGGGACACAGGGAATATAAATGACGACCGGGACACAGGGACACATCATTAGCATAATGAGGTATAGATCTGAATACGGATTGTTTTTCCCATGGAGAATTATATGTTGCATGTTCAAGAGTCAGTAAATTGACCATCTATTTATATTCACAGACAATGGGACAGCAAAGAATGTTGTATATTCGCATGTTTTACGTAGTTATAAACACATATATAATATACATATATATATATATATATATATATATATATATATATATATATATATATGTATATATATATATATATATATATATATATATATATATATATATATATATATATATATATATATATATATATATATATATATATATATATATATATATATATATATATTCACACGTGGGACACAGCGACACAACTACAATGGCGCGTAACTAATATGGCGTGTAACGACTTACGCGTGCGGGGGGTCTTTGGGGTGGCGCGAAGCGCTACCCCAACAGCTAGTATATATATATATATATATATATATATATATATATATATATATATATATATATATATATATATATATATACTAGCTGTTGGGGTGGCGCTTCGCGCCACCCCAACACCTAGTTGGTGGGGGCGCTTCGCGCCCCCCCCAAGCCCCCCCGCGCGCGTAAGTCGTTACGCGCCATAATAGTTACGCGCCATTGTAGTTGTGTCCCTATGTCCCACCTGTGAATATAGATATATATATATATATATATATGGTTTTAACTACGTAAAACTTGCGAATATACAACATTCTTTGCTGTCCCATTGTCTTTGCATATAAATAGATTGTCAGGTTTACCGACTCTTGAACATGCAACATATAATGGTCCATGGGAAAACAATCTGTATTCAGATCTATACCTCATGATTCTAATGATTGCCCTTGAGCTTTGTTGATGGTGATTGCTAATCGACCATTCCCTGTCCCGGTGTCCCGGTCGTCATTTACATCCCCCTGTTTCCCCCGGTGTCCCCGTTGTAGTTGTGTCCCTGTGTCCCGGTCGTCATTTATATTCCCTGTGTCCCGGGTCCCGGTCATCATTTGTATCCCGGTGTCCCGGTCTGTGTATACATTCGTTTTTTAGTTTTGTTTTTCTCCTTTATTTTTTTCCTTTTTTTTTCTTTTTTAGCTTATTTAGATTTTTAGATTTTTTTAGTTTTTTTTATTAGTTTTTAGTTTTTATTTCTTTTTAGTTTTTTTGTCCCGGTCGTCATTTATATCCCCCTGTTTCCCCCGGTGTCCCCCGTTGTAGTTGTGTCCCTGTGTCCCGGTCGTTATTTATATTCCCTGTGTCCCGGTCGTCATTTGTATCCCGGTGTACCGGTCTGTATATACATTCGTTTTTTAGTTTTGTTTTTCTCCTTTATTTTTTTCCTTTTTTTTTTCTTTTTTAGTTTATTTAGATTTTTAGATTTTTTAGTTTTTTTTATTAGTTTTTAGTTTTTTTTTCTTTTTAGTTTTTTTGTAGTTTTTACCTTCTTTTTAGTTTTGTTAATTTTTTTTTTTATTTTAGTTTTTTTATTAGTTTTTATTTTTTTTTTTCTTTTTAGTTTTTTTGTAGTTTTTACCTTCTTTTTAGTTTTGTTAATTTTTTTTTTTACTTGTGTCCTGGTCGTCATTTATACTCCCTGTGTCCCGGTGCTTTGTTGATTGCTAATCGAACATTCCTTTTGTCCTGGTCGCTTTCTCTTTGAGTGTCGTCATTTATTTTTTTCTTTTTTAGTTCTTTTAGTTTTTACCTTTTTTAGTTTTTTTTTTAGTTTTTAGTTTTTTTAGTTTTTTACCTTTTTTTAGTTTTTTTAGTTTTTTTAGTTTTTTAGCTTTTTTATTTTTTTTATTAGTTTTTAGTTTTTTTGTAGTTTTTGCCTTTTTTTTAGTTTTTTTAGTTTTTTAGCTTTTTTATTAGTTTTTAGTTTTTTTTGTAGTTTTTGCCTTTTTTTAGTTTTTTTAGTTTTTTAGCTTTTTTATTTTTTTATTAGTTTTTAGTTTTTTTTTGTAGTTTTTGCCTTTTTTTAGTTTTTTCAGTTTTGACGTCACCTGATCCAGTTTTTTCAGGTGACGTCACCTGATCCACGATCCACAGATCCACAGACAACTTATTTTTATATATATAGATAGTTTTTTTTTTTTACTTATGTCCTGGTCGTCATTTATACTCCCTGTGTCCCGGTGCTTTGTTGATTGCTAATCGAACATTCCTTTTGTCCTGGTCGCTTTCTCTTTGAGTGTCGTCATTTATTAGTTTTTTCCTTTTTTTTCTTTTTAGTTTTTTATTGGTTTTTACCTTTATTTTAGCTTATTTTTCAGTTTTTTCCTTTTTTAGTTTTTTTTATTTTTTATTTTTTTTAGTTTTTTACCTTTTTTTAGTTTTTTTTAGTTTTTTTAGTTTTTTAGCTTTTTTACTTTTTTTATTAGTTTTTAGTTTTTTTTTGTAGTTTTTGCCTTTTTTTAGTTTTTTCAGTTTTTTTTTTAGTTTTTTATTGGTTTTTACCTTTATAGTTTTTTTAGTTTTTTAGCTTTTTTATTTTTTTTATTAGTTTTTAGTTTTTTTTGTAGTTTTTGCCTTTTTTTAGTTTTTTCAGTTTTGACGTCACCTGATCCAGTTTTTTCAGGTGACGTCACCTGACACATCCATCCATCCATCCACAGACAACTTATTTTTATATATATAGATATATATATATATATATATATATCTATATATATAAAAATAAGTTGTCTGTGGATCTGTGGATCTGTGGATCAGGTTGACGTCATGACGTCAAAAACTAAAAAAAAAACT
Source organism: Artemia franciscana (assembly GCF_032884065.1). Lineage (NCBI taxonomy): Eukaryota > Metazoa > Arthropoda > Branchiopoda > Anostraca > Artemiidae > Artemia > Artemia franciscana. The sequence continues at coordinate 3,946 of NW_027067391.1, read as the reverse complement.
AAAAACTAATAAAAAAAAATAAAAAAGCTAAAAAACTAAAAAAACTAAAAAACTAAAAAAACTAAAAACTAAAAAAAAAACCTAAAAAAAGGAAAAAAACTGAAAAATAGAAGAGAAAAAGAAAACTAATAAAACTAAGAATAAAAATAAAAAAAAAATAAAAAAGATAAAAACTAAAAAAAGAAAAAGAAAACTGAAAAAAGAAAAAATTGTAAAAAACTAAAAAATACTAAAAAGAAAAAACACTCAAAGAGAAATTACAGACCGGGACACTCAAAGAGAAATTACAGACTGGGATACCGGGACACAAATGACGACCGGGACACAGGGAATATATCTTCTATCTATCTATATATATAAAAATAAGTTGTCTGTCTGTCTGTGGATCTGTGGATCTGTGGATCAGGTTGACGTCATGACTTCAAAAACTACAAAAAAACTAAAAACTAATAAAAAAAAATAAAAAAGCTAAAAAACTAAAAAAACTAAAAAACTAAAAAAACTAAAAACTAAAAAAAAAACTTAAAAAAAGGAAAAAACTGAAAAATAGAAGAGAAAAAGAAAACTAATAAAATTAAGAATAAAAATAAAAAAAATAAAAAAGATAAAAACTAAAAAAAAAAGTAAGAAGAAAAAACGAAAAAAAATTATAAAAGCTAAAAAAAAAAGGTAAAAACCAATTAAAAACTAAAAAGAAAAAAGGAAAAACCGCGCAGTTAGATGAAGATCCACCTGGACAGCGAGATTCAAAACATATCAAAACTGAAAATGATAGCGATGATGATTGGGTTTGGGATTTTGACTTGGATAAGGTCATCAATGCCTACCAGATTTTAGTTAAAAAAAAACAAAGGTTCGGCGATATGTATTTCATAGTGAAGCTGAAAAATAAAAAAGAAAAAGAAAACTGAAAAAAGAAAAAATGTAAAAAACATGACGACAGGGACACAGGGAATATAAATGACGACCAGGACACGCTGAAAAATAAAAAAGAAAAAGAAAACTGAAAAAAGAAAAAATGTAAAAAACTAAAAAATACTAAAAGAAAAAACACTCAAAGAGAAATTACAGACCGGGACACTCAAAGAGAAATTACAGACTGGGATACCGGGACACAAATGACGACCGGGACACAGGGAATATAAATGACGACCAGGACACAGGTATTTAAGAATATCGTTCAAACACAAATTTTTAATTATAAAAAGACCGTTGAAAGAGAAATTTCTAATTTTAAAATGACTGAAGAACCTACAATGGCAACACCTGAGGAAGCTGCTCAAAACGAATGTATTCAAGCCGAAGTAGCTGAGTTGGTAAAGCGTTATGTTTCAGGTTCTAGGTCCGAGAAGCTCCAGGTTTGAACCTTGGCTTTAGCATTAATACAAAAGAAGAAAAAAAACTAAAAAAGGTAAAAACTACAAAAAAACTAAAAAGAAAATATATATATATTTATATTTTATATATATATTTTCTATATATTGTCTGTCTGTGTAACGATGACTCTGGTCAAACATTTTCAGATCAATTGCTGGCAATTGGAAACGAAAACCTCCAAGTAGTGGGAAAGCCAAGAATGTTGTATATTCGCAATTTTTACGTAGTTTGAAACACATATATAAATCTATCTATATTCACAGGTGGGACACAGGGACACAACTACAATGGCGCGTAACTAATATGGCGCGTAACGACTTACGCGCGCGGGGGGGGCTTGGGGGGGCGCGAAGCGCCCCACCAACTAGGTGTTGGGGTGGCGTGAAGCGCCACCCCAACAGCTAGTATATATATATATCTACTAGCTGTTGGGGTGGCGCTTCGCGCCACCCCAACACCTAGTTGGTGGGGGCGCTTCGCGCAACCCCCCAAGCCCCCCCGCGCGCGTAAGTCGTTACGCGCCATAATAGTTACGCGCCATTGTAGTTGTGTCCCTATGTCCCACCTGTGAATATAGATAGATATATATATATATATATATATATATATATATATATATATATATATATATATATATATATATATATATATATATATATATATATATATATATATATATATATATATATATATATATATATATATATATATATATATATATATATATATAGTTTTAACTACGTAAAACTTGCGAATATACAACATTCTTTGCTGTCCCATTGTCTTTGCATATAAATAGATTGTCAGGTTTACCGCCTCTTGAACATGCAACATATAATGGTCCATGGGAAAACAATCTGTATTCAGATCTATACCTCATGATTCTAATGATTGCCCTTGAGCTTTGTTGATGGTGATTGCTAATCGACCATTCCCTGTCCCGGTGTCCCGGTCGTCATTTATATCCCCCTGTTTCCCCCGGTGTCCCCGTTGTAGTTGTGTCCCTGTGTCCCGGTCGTCATTTATATTCCCTGTGTCCCGGTCGTCATTTGTATCCCGGTGTCCCGGTCTGTATATACATTCGTTTTTTAGTTTTGTTTTTCTCCTTTATTTTTTTCCTTTTTTTTCTTTTTTAGTTTATTTAGATTTTTAGATTTTGTAGTTTTTTTATTAGTTTTTAGTTTTTTTTCTTTTTAGTTTTTTTGTAGTTTTTACCTTCTTTTTAGTTTTGTTAGTTTTTTTTTTTTACTTATGTCCTGGTCGTCATTTATACTCCCTGTGTCCCGGTGCTTTGTTGATTGCTAATCGAACATTCCTTTTGTCCTGGTCGCTTTCTCTTTGAGTGTCGTCATTTATTTTTTTCTTTTTTAGTTCTTTTAGTTTTTACCTTTTTTAGTTTTTTTTAGTTTTTTAGATGAAAATTTTTTTTAGTTTTTTCCTTTTTTCTTTTTAGTTTTTTATTGGTTTTTACCTTTATTTTAGCTTATTTTTCAGTTTTTTCCTTTTTTTTAGTTTTTTTTTTATTTTTTATTTTTTTTAGTTTTTTACCTTTTTTTAGCTTTTTATTTTTTTAGTTTTTTAGCTTTTTTACTTTTTTTATTAGTTTTTAGTTTTTTTGTAGTTTTTGCCTTTTTTTAGTTTTTTCAGTTTTTTTTTAGTTTTTTATTGGTTTTTACCTTTATTTTAGCTTATTTTTCAGTTTTTTTCCTTTTTTTAGTTTTTTTTTAGTTTTTAGTTTTTTTAGTTTTTTACCTTTTTTTATTTTTTTTATTTTTTTAGTTTTTTAGCTTTTTTATTTTTTTTATTAGTTTTTAGTTTTTTTTGTAGTTTTTGCCTTTTTTTAGTTTTTTTAGTTTTTTAGCTTTTTTATTAGTTTTTAGTTTTTTTTTTGTAGTTTTTGCCTTTTTTAGTTTTTTTAGTTTTTTAGCTTTTTTATTTTTTTTATTAGTTTTTAGTTTTTTTGTAGTTAGTTTTTTTTAGTTTTTTACCTTTTTTTAGTTTTTTTAGTTTTTTTAGTTTTTTAGCTTTTTTATTTTTTTTATTAGTTTTTAGTTTTTTTTGTAGTTTTTGCCTTTTTTTAGTTTTTTTAGTTTTTTAGCTTTTTTATTAGTTTCTAGTTTTTTTGTAGTTTTTGCCTTTTTTTAGTTTTTTTAGTTTTTTAGCTTTTTTATTTTTTTTTATTAGTTTTTAGTTTTTTTTGTAGTTTTTGCCTTTTTTTAGTTTTTTCAGTTTTGACGTCACCTGATCCAGTTTTTTCAGGTAACGTCACCTGATCCACGATCCACAGATCCACAGACAACTTATTTTTATATATATCTATATATATAAAAATAAGTTGTCTGTGTGTGGATCTGTGGATCAGGTGACGTCATGTTTGTCCGCATATGACGTCTGAATTATTTCACACTAATACAAAAGAAGAAAAAAACTAAAAAAGGTAAAAACTACAAAAAAAACTAAAAATAAAAAAAAATAAAAAAGCTAAAAAACTAAAAAAAACTAAAAAAAGGTAAAAATCTAATAACTAAAAAAAAACTGAAAAAAATAAAAAAAGGCAAAAACTACAAAA
>NW_027067390.1:316185-437241 GCF_032884065.1 Artemia franciscana | reverse complement strand
AGTGCAGAACTAATATTGGTCAAAACACATAATAAACTATCTAATATCGATGTTCAACCACAGAGTACCATGGGGGTGGCTACATAAAAAAAAAATACAAGCTCAAAAATTCTATTCAAAAAATTGGTTGTTTAGGAGGGAGGGGGAAAAGTTAGGGGGGATAAATGGAGCCCTGGATGGGGACAGTGGGCCATTTATGAGGGACTCGGGGCACTGGAGGGTGACACGGGCTCAGGATTGAAATTTTGGGACCAATACTCATATGGAAGTCCGGTAATGGAAAACCGATGTGCTCAGGACCATTATATTATAAGAAATGATACCTGGCCTGTTGTAGTCATAATCAATTATCAATAATCAATAATCGGCTCGATATCATTAGAGTACAATAAGATCTGTTCCGACTGTATATTAGAATCCATATCAAAACTTCACTTATTAGGCCTCATGTCACTTAAAACTCACTTAAGCTATTGAGCAGCCCATATCTGGAAAACGAAACTCAGATAATAGTGCTTCCAGATATTTTCTGATCGAGGCCATATAGTTGTGCATAGTTGTGATAACGCCATATGTGTCTACTCAGGACTATGGAACATGTGTGTGCTTGGAATGACGGGATCTGCTTGGAGTACTGTGTACTATCCTGATGCAAGATCAGTTGTAATTGGAAAACGAAGTAACCTGTTCTATCAACTGATATGTCATTGAATTTATGATAGTTTATTTTGTGTTGAAAGTTACAGTTTAGTTAAAGTTTCAAACATTGTCCTTTTCACTGTTTTTGCATTTAGGAAGTTCAGTTTTGTACAGAGTTTATTTGAAGGAGCCTTTTTCTGAGCCCACACTTTGGACCGATTAAATCTTTTTATTTCCAGCTGGGTAAGTTGTTTTTCATCCTACATCTCCATTTATTCACAGTACATTTTCTGGCAAATTCGTGATAAAATTTAAAAGATAAGGTTCCATTTTCTCACGGTACACTGCTTTTGTGATTTTTCTTCTAATGAATGTAGGGCAGGACCTAAATCAACGATAAACCGAATAGTCATTCAATTCATCTGAAGTTCCTCTGTTAGAAATTTTGAAAGAAATTGGGTTTAACAAACTTTTTGATTCTTAGATATCCTCCATCCCCATTTAAGGGTCCCTTCAGAAATACCTTAATATTATGTAAAACTATACTATCATTTATATCACAATAGCGTTGGTTAAGCAGTAAGCAAAGTTGACCCTATGTATTACTATTTTATTTTTACTTATTTTTCTTTTCAGTAAAATAATTGTAATGGAAGGAGCTGTTGTAGGAAGTTCATTTATTTTTTGAAACGAAATAAAAATGAAATGTCTCAGTAATATTTTTGAGGAAAAGTTAAAAGGCATTTAAAACTGAATAAAAGACACGGTGTGTATCCAGATTGTCAAAAAGTCGATTGTTGATTGTGACGTAGTGACGAAGTAAAGACGATTCAAGAAACAAAGACGTTTATTAATTTGGAGCTTACATGTGATGTTGTTTTCAGTACTTTTATCTAACAGCAAATTTACATCAACAGAAAACAACTTCGGTATATTTTCCCTGTATGAAATCATGACTAGAAAGGAACAATGGGAAAAAATATACCAACAGAAAATGTAAAGGAACCAAATCAAATCGCCAACTGAAAAAATCTTTAAAATCACTAGCTATATAGAGGGTAGCGCATGACTTTATTAACTAAAATAAACATTCCTAACCCGATCCAGAAAAATCAACTGCAGGGGAAATGGAAAAAAGATTAACAGAAAATGCACTCAATCATCACCGAATCCAGTTCGTACGTCTCTGTCCGAAAAAAACCAATTCCTGTCCGATTGTTGACAAGTTTTTTGCTGCGTCTCTAGCTTTTAAAAATTCTATTCAAATATCATCCAAGAATCCTGAAGAAATTATGTTTGTGTGTTCTTCATCTTTTTGAAAAAAAAGTATGATTCACATGCTACTGAATTTTGAAAAAAAATTCTGTTCTTTACTCTGACTTGGATGAAAAACTTTGGAAATCCTTTTTATGTTTTTGACCTTTAACAAATTCTCATTCACCTATCTCTGATATTTCGAAAAACTTCAATTCATATGCCTCTAACTAGAAAAACGAATCTGGTTCACATGTTTCTTACTTTGAAGAAAATTTTCATTGATATGTGTCCGATTATTGAAAAATCTTTTTCATTCGTTTCTTTCTTTTGAGAATCCCATTCACATGTCTTTGACATTAAGTGTCCTGAAGAAATTTCGTTTGTTTTTCAAGTTTTTGAAAAGATAATGGTATGTTTTTGTCTTTTAAAAAATGTCGTTCACCTGTCTCTGACTTTGGAAAAACAAACCTCTGACTCTGGAAAATGCTCATTCACCTGCCTCGGACTTATGAAAAGCGTCGAATTATACTCCTCCAACTAAAATAAAAAGAATCTGGTTACCACGTGGGGTCATATACAAGCCGTTGAAAAAATATCCAAGTCCCCCAAAAAATTGAAAAACTTTCTGTAATAAAAAAAAAACAAGAATGAAACTGTAAATATTATTTTTCTAATACGAAAATCACAAATAGCATATGCTTATTATCTTCATTTCCTATTTCAAAAAAATCACAAGTGAATTTCTTTTGCTACGAGTATATTTAATGTCATTTTAAGACATGAAAAAATGAGTTTAAAAAGTTTCTAAGTCGCTGCAAAAAGAAATTGAAAAAATTTCTGAGTTAAAAAAATAAAAACAAAATTTCAAAGCTTACAAAAAATAATGCAAAACGTTGGGGAGGGGCATAGGGGGCCCTTTTAGGTGGAACTCGGATGACCTTAAGTTCCCTCTGAAAAAATGTCATAATAATTGATTCATTTACAACAAAAGTTCACCCGTTCACTTTTCCCAAGCACACCTCATAAGAAAACAGAGGCAGCAGGTCTGTCGCTTTTTGACACATTAAAATTCTGTTCGTATTATACAATACGCATAAAATACCTTCTTGGTGCACCTTTTAATATAATACATTTAAAATCTCACTTTGTATTCACTCAGTGTAGGAGATTTATAAAAATGTAAACCGGTTTCATTCAACCCAGATCAAAACCTATTTATAGAATTGCCATGGGATTACTGAATATTAAGTATGTACAGGCTTTCACATGGAAATGAGGTGTGCCGCTTGTATTCATAAGAAATCTGTTTGCTAGGGAGGCTCATAACCAGATATTGTTGCTAGGTAAACCCGTTAAGCAAATTAAGTACTGCTTGTACTCGGCATTATGTTCCGGCTGGAATATGCAAATTTTTTATCTTCCACCCATGCTGACCCAATACCACTGTGGTAGCGTATTCCAGATTATGTTACAAGCTATTAGGAGGTTTGAAATAAGTAATGTGGGAGTTTGAAGAGCCTTTGAGTTATTAGACGTGAGGAGATTATAAGTCAACTTCCTAAGAAAAAAAGGAAAAAGAAAAAAAAATATTACACAGGGTAGATGTAAGGTTGCTATGCAGATGTATAAAAGTGAAAGAAGCACATACCAGAAAATAAAGAGATTTCAAATCAAGCAACGGTTTAAGTTAAGAAAGTTAAGTTTCCTGAATAATAATCTTTCTTTATCATACAATTTATAAAGTGAATTCAATGACGAGGGAAAGGTTGATAGATTTATAACAGGAAAGCATGAAACGCAGGATCGAACAAAGCTGTAAAAGAGGATAGTAATTGACAATAATAATTATACATGTGGTCTGGCTTTACCAATACAGACAAAGCTATGAGTGCTTCTGGAACATAAGAGCTTCTACCGAATTTAGTAGTAGATTCTGGTTCACAAAGGAGGCAGAGTTTTGAATTTTTTTACAGCACAAACAAGGTCAATAACATAAATTAAAAAGACTATTGGACCAATAGCAGATCCTTGTGGAACTCCGAGCTCTTTTTCAGAAGGGTAACGAAATAGTGTATCAACCACGATGACTTATCCAAATAAACATGAAATGAATCAATAATAAACATTCCCTCTTTTGCCAATATGAGACAATGTCAAAAGAAGAATATTATTTGTTAATGAGTCGAGTGCTTTTGAACATCAAGAAAAAGAGCAGTGGCCATCAAAATACAGTTAAGAGGTGAATGCAAATGATGCATGAGAGTTGTATATGTATGGTCATTTAAGTACTTTTCCCTAAAACTAAACTGAAAATTACGACACAATAATTAGAATTAAGAGAATCCTGAATTAGAGAAAGCAGAGCTTTTTCAAAAATATTGCTAAACATTGATATGTGAGATATGGGACGATAATTTTCAGGATCATTCCATCATTCACCTTTAAAAGTATAATAGCGGAAGTACACTTTATTGCACTTGGAAAGACATCTTTTTCAAAAGAAATATTGACAACCTTCTTGAGGGTAGGAACAATGCCAAGAAGAACAAAATTCAAAACCTTAGTTTGAATATGGTCTGGGCTGGAAGATGAAGAACTTCGTAAACAATGACAATTCTGACTATTGATTTTATCCTGACCATGAATTTAAACCAAGCATGTTCAGAATAAGACCTAAAATCAGGCAGAAAAGTAGAATTACTTACACAAGAGGCTGTGGTTTTGTCAACAATAATAAAACAGGAGATAAACACGTCTTAAACTTTTGATTTGCACTCTAAGATCTTGCCGTCAATCAAAACATTTGAAGGGACAGAACGAGGTTGAGAAGATGGTCTGATAACAGAATTGATTACTTGCCTTATTTTTTTTTTAAAGTATTTCCAGAGAAGTTAATTATGGATTGTTTATGTACCCTTATGACTGACCATATTTCAAGCAGTGAGTTGTACGAAAAAAGCGTTTGCCAGAACATGCTCTGCGGACGAAGGATTGAAAGATTACCAAAGGAAGTTCTTTTCTGTTAACCATTTAGGGCCTGATGGAAAGCAGGTCATCTACGGTTGCGTTAGGAGGATGTCGTAAATAAATGTTAAGGGAATTAGGAGCTTCCTTGGAGGAAATACAGAGAGAGGCTTTGAATAGTCTGGGATGGATGCGGAGTGTGTGTGACTGTGATTGCCTCAGGCAGCTTGGTGCTGTGGTGAGTTATTAGTAGTAGTAGTAATAGTGTCAAGTTGAAACTGTAAGGGTATGCTGAGGAGGATGTTGAGCTGAATTAAAGGCCCTATGCATATCCAAATGGTCAAAGGAACGAATATTCAATATCTCTGGAACGGCTAACTTGAAACTTTTGAGGTATGTTTTTGGGGGTGGTCGATTAATATTTCTCTATATTCAGGGTTATAGCATGATAGTGTTCAGATGGGCTTCAGTCCTATAATATCCTATACGTACCCATCTCTACCAAGTTCCTTTGTAAAACAATTGTAAAAATATATGGCAAAATTTTGTCCAATATATAAGTAGCATACAAAAAAATTATTTTTCTTAAATAGAAAAACCAAGAAGGTTTTCAAATATTCTTTTATTTTACCGTAAAAAAATTAAGAGCGAAAAGGAAATTACTTTAAAAAAAAACCCTTTCCATAAAAAAAAAACTTTTCAAGCAAACATTAAACCTATTTCCAGCGAAAACAAATTTAAACAGTAATTCAATTGTAAAACGATCATAAATCACAATCAATAAATAAGTGAAACCCAAAACGAACAGATATAGCAACAAATAGTCGAGCTAAACTTAAAACAAACAAATTCTACAGCGAACAAGAGTAGGGCTAGAGACACCTGTGCCTTGTAAAGACCAAAATGGCATTTGCACTTGACTGAAAACAAAATATGTTTTAAACGTTTTGGTTTTTTTAACAGTAATGAGCACAAAGTTGCCGAAACTTCCAAGAACGAAAAGTAATATATATCAAACTGTAAATCTGCATTTCATGTAATCGTGGTTAATATCATCGTCTTTATTTTTTTCTTTGATATTATGACAAATGCAACTCACGGTTCAAAATAAGAATTATTTTCAGTAAAGTGCAAATGATATTCTGATTTTTACAATGCCTAGGGTGTGTTAGCCCTATTTCTGTTTGCTGTGGTTTTTGATTGATTAAAGACTAAGTGGATTATTTATTGTAATTTCTGTTTGATATGACCTTCTGTTATTGATTGATAGTGATTTATTTCCGTACGCATGAATTAATCTTTGAATTTATTGCCGCTCATCTTAGGTTTAATGTTGCTCTTTACTAATTCAGAGAACTTTTTTGCAGAGAAAAATCTTTTAAATTAAATAATTGTGATCATCTATATGTTTGTTCTATAAAAATTTACCATAATGGTGCTACTTAGGAGATTATGGATATTTGAAAAAAAAATGCAAAGAACAGGCGAATGAAAATGCAAAAAATTGTGAAAAGTGAAAAAATTTGGATATTCCAGATGAGAACCAAGTACGTTACGAATTACTCACACCCCGTATTAATGAGGTTATCTGTGTAAATGTTATTCTAATTGTCTATTCGCTGGCACTCAAAATCATAAAGTTCTTTTTTTTGCTCCTCTAGGTATTGCTATATTGCGTATGGCACAACAAGTTTGTCAAATAGGTTGAATATATTTATTTACTGCGTCAGTTATTGTCATAAAAAGGTAGGACTGCTCCCACTTTCACTCTGTTCACTGCTGATCGAATATGGGATTTAATCCTCCCCGCCCATTGGAATGGGAACATTTTAAATTCCATGTGATTTCTTAATTACACAAAAAAGATCATATTTTAATTTGATAAGGCAATCAAGGAAAATTTATTTTTTATAGTAGTTTAGAACGTATAAAAAAGATTCTGATTAGGAAACATTAATCTTCGCAAGGTTGCCTTGATTCTTGCTAGATTTAGAAACTACTGCCGACGAATTAGACTGTAAAAAATGATTTATTAATTTGACTTTGAATACATTATAATTAAATACAAAGGCTGTTAAGAAACCGTTCCGAATTTAGTTTAAATACACACAACTCAGTTTATGCTTTATTTAGCATAAGCGACGAAAAGACAGAAGACTTTTGTGACCAATACCAGCTCAAGTAGCTATTTAGATTGTTGTCGTTGAAAAATGTTGATTAACTGACGTGTTCCCGCGACCAAAAACGGGGCACGTTTTTTTCCTGGCAGGTAAAATGTTGTTACTGTTTGTTTTATCAGCATATGTCTCAAGATCTTAATAATAAAAAAAATAGTCTCGGGAAAATATATATAAAAAAAACAGAGTTGAATATTTGACTGGTCGGTCAAACACAGTATATTTAAATTAAAGATTCCTGTTGGGTTGATGGATCATCAAAATTAGATTTTCTTTGGAAAGTCCAATTCTGTATGAAATCGTGTTTTTACTAGTTTTTAGTCAATCGATAATTGATTTAATATGGCGTATTTCTGTGTAAAATAGATCCGTATGAATTGTGAGGACGATCATAGTTCACAACAATGGTTAATGACCCAGGTGACAGTGTGTCTTATTGTTATTTGTCCCATTTCAATGTTAGAAAAAAGATCTAAAAGAAAATTTTAACGGATTTTAACAGTTATTATATGATTTCTTAGAAAAAAGTCTTATTTCCAAACTTTCTTGTGCTTGTGTTTTATCAAAATTATATTTTATGAAGATTTCATCATATATTTTATCGACTAGCCTACAATAAAAGTAAAAATCAGAAAATGGGCCATTTTTTATGAGCCGTAAGAACCGACGGCTTTAATTCCTTGGGCCAACAGGAAGCTAATGTACAAAAAGATGTTGGATCCGCCCCCTCACTTTAAAGAAATATGAACAATTAAAAATTAATAAGTAAAATTCCGCGGTCTACATTATCCCACAGCCCAGGGGGAATTGAACCCGATCTTGTTTAAATAAGCCAGTGTTCATAGGCAGGTTTGAGTAGAAACTCTTGGGGATCATTGGCTAGACCAGTATTGCCAGAGTTTCACAAGAGTATAATCTGGTAACAACAGGGGTACCTTAATAAATCAAAAGATGCATGTGCACCAGAATTTTTAAATTATCTGCAATGCATCAGAAATGGCGTGGAAGATCAAGCTGAAACGTGAAGTGGAGGACGGTCAAATGGATATCAAATTTTGATTTAAGGGGGACGAGAGAAAGATCAAAAGACACCATGTGTATATAGGTCATCAAAATAATATATTTGCAATATCTCAGCAACAGAATGGTGGGTGAAGTTGAAACTATCAGGTATTGTATGGGAAGGGATTAGCGAAGGGGAGGGAGGAAGGGGACTTCAAAGGTTCTATTTCGGGAGGGGAAGAGGGTTATGCAATTTCGGTTTCTGATAGATCTAAACATTTCAAAACTGTCATCTCCTTTATAACCTATTATCTATTCACGGTTATGTATCAATCTAAATCAAAAGACCCTATGAGTTACTAGTTTATCAAAATGATAGAATCTATAAGATTTTGTGGTATCAAGTTTTTAATTTCAGGGAGAGTTGAGAAGGGAGGGGGGTAAGTGGACTAGAATTCTGATTTGGGGGAAGGGACAAAGTTAAATAAAAAATACCATACATGCCATATCTTGGGAGCAGCTTGGGAAATGAAGTTGAAATAAGTTTGTCTCTGGTCAACCAAAACGATTGCGCACTATGAGCTACTACAAGACTTATAATCTATTCATAGTTAAGCAGCATGGTAATCAAAAGATATCAGGTGTCACCAGGTTATCCAAATAGAGTGCCTGCCTGCACTAAATTGGAAGCTGTTTGGAATATCAGTTTGAAACTCTCGGTAAGTTTATTTTTGGGGGAGGGGACGTTTAGAACTCGAATGTTAACTTAGGATAGAGGGTTAAGAACGTATTAACATATTTTAACCAAAATCTGCTAAAAAATTGTGACATTTCATGACCCTTTGGAAATAAAATTTATTCATGGTGAGAAAGTATTGTAATTCTAAAAATTATATATGCTTTCGTTAACAAAATAGGATATCTGCAAAATTACAAGAGTCCCAAGAGGGACACATTTTGAACTTTTAGGAGGTATTGTGGGGTCATGTGAACCTCACAAATTTAATTCGGGAGGAGGTAGAGGTAAGCATAAGGAAAAAGTGTGCATTCAAACTATAAAAATAGTATGTCTACCACATCTCAGGAACAGCTTGTGGGATGCACTTCTTTTCAGGTAGTATGAGGGAGAGGCAAGAGGACTTAGAATTTGGTGCTGAGGGTATGGTTAAACTAGCTGTCTTTAATCAATAACAATAAAAACGTTTTCCGCTGGAAGCCCCTATTGAAAATAGATTTCTTAACATCTAAGTAGGACTAGCAAGGTAAATCCAAACCCACATGTGATACGAAGCTACTAAACAGCAAATCTGTAAGATCCCTGGACTGGATTTGGGCATCAAACTGAAACTTCGGGGACGTTAGGGGAAAAAAGAACTTGGCGTAGGGTAGAGGTATGTGCATAGACACAATGTGTATCCAGAATATCAAAATAGCCTGCCTGTGACATCTTGGGAACAAAAAGGTGGGGACTTGGCTGAAAATTTTAGAGTATAAGGGGGAGAGAGAAGGAAAGGTCCCTCCGGTTCCTTATTTAGAGAAGGAGATATGGAAGTAAAAATACACCTTTTCGATCTGCTTTAAAGCCTTAGAACTATTAGGCCAAATGGAACTTAAAATCTGTTACCGGGAGTAGCGAGGTAGATCAAAAGACAGCATATTCACCCAGAACATAGAAATAACGTATATTTAGTATCTTAGAAACGACCAGGGAATCAACTCAAAATTTTCAGGGAGCCTTCCAGGAGGGCAAGGGGACTCAGAGTACTATATTTTGGGAAAGGGGTGTGGGTGCAGAAATGTAAACGTCTCCTATTGGCTAGTTAAAAATAGAACTGACAGTCTTTTTAAAAGCTTCAAACCTGTATCCGTAAGTAACAGGGTCAAGAGAACCCTTATCCACAGAACAAGGCTTGTAAAAAGATTTTTTTTCTGTCCGAGAATGGACACCCTTAAGGCCCATAATTCCTTTTGTTCAGGCCAACTGCTTGGTTTTGAATGTTCTTCTTAAAATGAAGAATTGGGATGCAAAAAGACAGGTTCTTATACTTCATCTCTCCAATCAGCTCAAAAATAACATACATAAGTATGTTAGTCAGGTGCCCCCATCCAGAAAGGGTAACTGAATAAAAATTTTATTCAGCTACCCTTCCACCGTTACTAACAAAAGGTCATTTTAGTTTTATGTTTTGTTTTAAGGGTTTTTTTAATTTTTATCAGTTTTATTCTGCACTGAGGACGGTTAAGCGGAGGTCTTAACCGAAATATTTGCATAATTTTTCACATTTTCACTGGCTATTTATTGTCCTCGTTTTCTTCCTCACTTCGCAATTTTGTGTTTTTTTTATAGATAGAATTGTTTTTCCATATAACAGTATAATAATTACACAGTAATCTAGAAATCCCCACAATCGGTCTACTGTCATAAATAGTAATCTACTCGTCCAGTAATCTTGATTTTTATGATTTTACAATTTTTTTTTCTTTTCTTTGTCAATATTTTGAAAAATGGAAATCACACTTTTCAAATACACATCGTTTTCAGTAAATCGCAAATGTGGCGTTTAGTATTCCTAGGGGGCAGCAGCTCAACTCCTGTTTGTGGTAATTTCTGTTCGTTATAAATTTGACTTGATTGTTCGCTTTCCTTTCTGTTAGTTTTAACATTTGCTTGTTTATCTATCCCTGCATTTTTATCTTTATGTTCGATGTGCTTATTTATTTAAATTTCTGTCTGTCTTGGGTTCTCTTTATTTATTCAAAGCAGTTTCTGTTCGTTTTAAGTTTGATCTTACCGTTATTGAAAACGTTATGTTTTAATAATTGCAAAAAAATCTTTGAATCTGAATTATATAGGAAACATATTTTAGTCAAGATTTTAATTCTAACAGAGCTAAATAAAATTGAGTGAAGTATTATTTGGTCCCTGCCCAAGTCAAATTATTGCTATTATTTTTGCCAGTAAAAAAAACTTTTCTGGGTTCGCAAATACTTTTTGAAAACGTTCACATTTTGGAATATGACAGGATATAATGACCCAACTATTAATGATATAAATTATATGACACAATACTGTTTGGGTAAAAATTGATTTGGAATGTTATGGTTCTGCAATTTATTCTGATTCACTAATTCATAATCAGGCTCACTGGTAACTGTAGCATTGCATGCCTACAGAAGGCTCACTATGGCCCTCTTCTAGTGGCAATCTTGTACCAGAATCTGATGATATGAAGATATTTATGTGGAACCATCAGGGTCAAGTTGTTCTCAATTGGGCATAAT
Source organism: Artemia franciscana (assembly GCF_032884065.1). Lineage (NCBI taxonomy): Eukaryota > Metazoa > Arthropoda > Branchiopoda > Anostraca > Artemiidae > Artemia > Artemia franciscana. The sequence continues at coordinate 425,920 of NW_027067390.1, read as the reverse complement.
TTTTTAGTTTCTACAAAGGCTGTATTTACTGAGTTCTTCAATAGATTCAAGATCATCTTTAACTCGGAGCAACCGTGTTTCCTTCGTAACAGCTATTTTAACAGTTTTTTTTTTTCGCACGTAATTTTTCTTTCTTTCAAGAAAGAAATGAGTAAAATTAAATGCATAATATTTACATTATGAAAAGTAAGGTGGGTTTTTCTAGAGTAAACGTCGATAGTCTTTTTCAAGTCTTTAACCATTGTAACCACCATAATGGTTAAAAATAGAGTCTGTCACAACATAGCCCTTTATAACAAAATAATATTTTGTATTGACATCCTGTTTTAGAATAATAACCTAATCATCTCAGTTAGAGTTACTGATTGACACATATTAACTAACATTTTACATCTTTAGGTCATCCGTTTGTTTTTGCGTAAAATTTGTAAAAACTAAGAAATCTAACCAATCCAGAAAAATGAGGATGGGATAAGAAGAGAGTTCAAATACGAATAAACCTTGTATGCATTTTTTTTTTTTTAATCTGAGTTTTTACCAACATTGGAAGAATATCCAGATCCTTCTTGGTAAAAATAAAAGGTTCTTTCACACGTAGCTGTTTAATTTTTTTTCCAGCTTGACTACGATCTCTCATCATCAAACATAGAATTGCAACTTCTTTGTGTTTCAAAACCCTAGGTTGAGAAACACGAATCTAAATTCTAGCCCTTTAAAACTCCCCAAATCAAGAACATATTTCTGGAATTTGATTTTTTTTTTTGAACTTGAAACTGCTCCGTCATTTCAACAGGCTGCGATAGGACCTCATATGGAAAGTCTCAATTATCCACAACTATCTGTTTTCAATCTTAAATAGCCAAAATGAATAAATAGTTTTCCTTTTATCCAACTGTAAATTTTGTACTATACTTTCTACATAATTTAATTGGAATCGACCATCTAACATAAGAACAAAGTCTGAGATTCATCCCTCAAGTTTCAAAAACGGTGCGAAGATATTTTAAGAAAAACTATTTGGAAAGGATCTATTGATCTATTATATCCCATGCTTATTCAACTCAACAGTTCCGGTGCTATCGTATGTCGGAGGTACTCTACCGGAAGTTATTGTAAATTTTAGTGACAGGTGAGCCAACAGTTAGGTACAAACAAAAGCAAGGCCCCCTCCAAGCTTCAATAGTATGTTCATTGTTCAATAAAACAGATAGTTATAAAAAGCTGAATCACAGATTAGGGAAACGTTACCAATGGGTCCCGCATTGTCTATTACAGGTGTACACATTTTCATACCTTCAATCCCAACTCCTGTGTTTGCGGCCCTGCACCCTTTAACTTTGAGATTCATTTTGGCTCTCTGTCCGTGTTTTTAGCTTAGCCTTCATGATCATACCTTCCAGATGTAAATCTAGCAACAAGCCGCATGAATAGTATTAAGCCTAAGCTGATTAAAAAAAGGGATAGGATAAACAAAAAACCCACCATCTTTGTAACCTTACGTAACCTAACCTATCTTTGTAACCTATAAAGAGCAGAATTCCAAATATATGACTAAAAATTGCAACTACAACAAAGTTACTAATAAAAATAAAAGTTTGGATGCCTCTGTAGGCGGTGCTTTTTTTCCCTGTCCTGGTGTCTCTGACCTGGTGTCTCTGAAGGTTGGATGATTGATATAAGGTTGGATGATTGAAAAAGGTTGGATTATCGAAAGAAGGTTGGATGATTGAAAGAAGGTTATAGACGATTGAAGAACTTTCAAACTCTTGGTTTGTTTTAGTGATACGCAGTTTTGAAAAAAAAAATATAGGGGTGTGAAGAGCAACAGAAACTTCTAAATATTAGAAAACGTCCATAGGATGCTTCAACAGCATTTCCCAATGTTTTTTTTCTTTAATCCAGATCGTTGAATTAAACTCTATATAAAGTTTTAAAAAAAACAAATAAAAACAAAAAGAATTTTAGCATACAGCAAGAGTAAAAATTACAAGAGAAAAATAAAATTTAGAATTTAGAAAAATAAAGTTTTAAAGATAAAAATTTTAGAACTGAATTTTTGTCCTCATTTGCAGTAACTAGTTTAAAATTATTATGTCACTAATCTAGGTCCAATCTTGAACTTAAATAACTATTTCTAAGGGAAACTAAAATCCCTTAAATTAAAAAACTCGAATTCCTTAGTATTAAAAGCGTAACCGCAACATGGAAGCTTTAGGCCAAAGTTTAAGCAATAAAACTCCTTTGAACTTAAAACAAAGGATGCAGGAAATATTCGTAAATTGAAGCGCAAAAACTAAGTTTATTTCATTAAAAAGATCAATCGTGAATTAGAAGGTCACAATAGACATATCCCTCTCGAACATTAAATCGACTATGAAGGCTAAGAAGTGACTTTGAAGTCCAACATTCACTTACATGGAAAAGCTAAAGTTTAAACTGCTTAACCCAGGTTCACACAACTGCATCTCCATGGAAGAATAAGATATATTACCAGATATAAGGACATATTATCTACCCTTTCATTGCAAGTTAGCGCATAACGGTCCATCCGCGGTGCTGAGATATTTTAATTGAGTCAGTAATAGGCCAGTTGGTGCTAACATTTGTGTATAACAAGTGGTTTTAAGAATTATGACATATTCACGAGAAGCGTTTTAAAACTTGATTGTATTGTTTATTTGATTTATTAGTTTTATTGTGGGAATAGATTGAAATAAAGGTGTTACTTAAATATGTTAGAACTATCTAGAATAGAATATCGATGGTCAATTTTGACGAAAGTGTAAACCGAAAGATTATACTTTGCTATCCAAAGAATCAAATTTCCAACCAGGATTCCAGGACTGTAGCAAACTAAATATTCTGTAAAATGAAGATTCTTTTTCATTGGGTGACACAAAATCAAGCTGCCAAATTAAAAGTTGGTTCTTTTTAAATCATAGCTCTAGTAAAGCACCGATAATATATGAGCCCCATGACAAATTGTAAGAATCACCGATATTTTTAGATGAAATATTATTGAATATTCTCATTAATTGTACTATACATATTCTGCTTTTTCCACCAGATTTCACTTCAAAATGCACCAGAGAATTCTCTTAGGCTTAAATGACCTTAATATGCAGGCTCCAATCAAGTCTCTAATCCCTTCTCTAATCAAATCCCTAGTCCCTTCTCTGATCAAATTCCTAATCTCTTCTCTAATCAAATCCCTAATCCCTTCTCAAATCAAATACCTAATGCTACTATACTCACACCTTTATCTCTATATTGCAGATCCTACGATACAAAAATTAAAACCCTTGATTATAGCCTATTGGAACGTAATGTTCTAACGCCAACACTGCATACCCTCTAAAGTAATTAGCTAAAGTGTCTCAAACGCTACAAAATGCCATCCTGAATCAACCTGGAAGGTCCTACCCTTGCAAAGAGTATTAAACTCGAGATATACACCTACATAATCTAGTGTCATGCATCCAAGGAGCTACTATAAGACATTCTTCTTTAACATTCTACAGTAACTGGAATCCGAGGAGCCATTGCGATATGTATGGATTGCAGTAGCCTCTAAAAACCTTAACATGGCGCGTCAGGACGGGGAAAAAAGGAAGAGGGTCAAATATTCTTGACTGAAAACCTGTAATTGCTACAAAAAGACGTACTATTCTATAGCGTATGAGTAAAATTCCGCTTTTGTCCTTTTAAGTTAATTTTATCACAGGATAGAAATTTTTAATTTGCCAATACTGGTTAACTCAATTCAAATGCAAAGAGGTAAGTGAAATCTCGCAACCAAAGCAACATGAGACTCCTCTCAGAACCTAACTTTAATCACAATTTTATATAAATTATAAATTATGGAAATTAGAACAGGGAAAATAGGATTCCTAAAAATATGATACTATAAAAGAAAATTGCCAAATTATTACAGCAAAAAATACTTTTTCTACATCTGATCAAGATCAAATTACGATTGATCAGGTCGATCAGGAAAACAATAAGGCTATAAGGAGGACTGAAGTGTCATTAATACTGAATTATTCGTGATAACCTCCCTTTGAGAACAGCTTAGCAAATAGATTTTAGAAATTATCTCAGAAGTTTAAAAATATTAATACGACCTTCACACGTGACAGCAATGAGATAACTGGGTCTCAGGGTCAAAGTGGTATCCAGGAGGGTTTGAACCACTAATTTTGTACGGGGAGGGGTATTTCTGTCAGAAACTGTTAAAAACTCATCACTTGCAAGTCAGACAAAAGTTCGGGGAAGGGGGGAGGCTATGTACATCCCCCTTCCACACAAAACACCCCTGCCTCTCTCCCAAGAACAAAAATAGTGGATACAGTCTTGCTCATGTTGAAATGACCCGTGCGACTGGATCTCAAATTTGAAACGAAAACAGTCTGATATCATTGAAAACATCTACTTAATTAACAAACAGTGTCGTACCAAAACATTTGGAAGAATGGCTAGATAGGGGGCAACCTCTTTATACAATTTTCAGGCATATCAGGCGTCACTAAAACGGTTTAACATAAAATTTAAAATTAACTCGCAAGAATCTGACTATTCCTGCATTTTAACTTGATTTTCTTTTCTTATTTTTTTAAAACAATACCTGAGAAGGCATGAAAATTTATCAGTAAATCGCCACGTGTCTACATTAAGCTTGGTTTTTCAGTTTGTTGACACTTTTGGTGATGAACACGTGCATCAGCATGTGTCCATTTTAAGCTTGGTTTTTAGACTCGTTTACCCTTTGGTGATGAACAAGTGTATCGATATATGTCTATATTAAATAAAAAAAAAAACAATTTTTTTTTAACTGCAAGTAAGGAGCGACATTAAAACGAACAGAAATTATTCCGAATATGAAAGGAGCTGTCCCCTCCTCAACACCCCACTCTTTATGCTAAAGTTTTTATTGTTTGAAAAAGAAGAGTTGTGAGAAAGAGTCAAACTTTAACGTAAAGAGCGGGGCGTTGAGGAGGGGACAGCCCCTCTCATGTTCAAAGTAATTTCTATTCAGTTTAAATTTGAATGTCGCTCTTAACTTCCAGGAAAGAAAATTCATTTTTTATTTAATTTCTGAACGTTTTTTAAATCATGCAAGTTTTAATTTTGACTCAAAGTACATGTATTATTAAAACGAAATCTTCATATTAATTTTACCTTTTTTGCTAAATGTCTGTCTCGAAATTCTGATCACACGGTTTTGAGAAAAAAAGGTGAGGGAGGGGGCCTAGTTGCCCTCCAATTTTTTGGTTACTTAAAAAAGCCACTAGAAACTTGCAATTTTATTTACGGACATAATAAATATGCGTAACTTACGAGTTAACTTACATAAAGAACTTCTATATTCGTTTATTTTTATTGCGTATAAGAGGGGATTCGCCCCTCGTCAATACCTCACTCTTTACAATAAATTCAAACTTTTTTCCAATTCTTTAAGAATGATCCCTGAATCACAAAGGCCGTTTCATTAGAATAAATAGGTCTTTTGAAATTACTAAAAATATTTCAGTGTAAAGAGCGAGGTATTGAAAAGGGGACGAATCCCCTCATACACGTAATAATTTCTATTCGTTCTAAGTTTTAATGCTGCTTTTTACTTTCAGTTGAAAAAACTTGTTTTTTCCCTATCTCATCATTCCAGGACCACCGGGTCGGTATTATTATCCCTGGGAAAAAGAAAAATTAACACACATCCGTGATCTTTAACTGGAAAAAATACAAATTCCACATCTCTGCAGATAGGAGCTTTAAACCTCAACAGTAGGGTTCGCTGATACGCTGAATCTGAGGGTGGGATTTAAGTAAGATTCTAGGACTTTTTGGGGGCGTTTCCCCTTTTTTCGAAAATAAGGCATACATTATCAAGCTCGTAATTTTTGACGAGTAAGACTAAACTTGATGAAACTTATACATTTAAAATCAACATAGAAACATAGACATGTTTATATTAAGCTTGGTTTTTAGAATCGTTGACATTTTTGGCTTGGCATATACTCAGTTTCAAATACTTTCATCACAGGAATTGCATTTCTTCAATTTCAGCCATTACTTTTTTTGAATCTTAATATATGTAAGGAAGAAAACGCTAAGTAAAATACCTCCACAAGGTATATTCAGCGTACTTAAACGAATCAGCAAATCGAACATGTCGGCTTTCGTCCTGGTTTGCAGATTCTAACTTCTTTGCCGTAGATGTCTGCGGTGTACTTGTACTTCCCTCAGTCATAAAGCACTCTATTATAGAAGAATTAGAAATGAAGCTAGATTTGTCTGCTACATCCTCGAGAATCTCAAAACGGCAAGATCTCTTAATTCTTTCTAAAAAAAAAAAATTAGCTTTTCTTGGTTTGTTAAATATTAGTTATAGGTTAGTTCTAGGTTTTATAACAGTTCTCTGTTGTATAATAGTTCTTAGATCTAGATTTATAGACTAAACTGACAAGTAATCAAAAAGAGAATCTTAGGTTTCTTACCTTCTACCAAAGCAAAGCTCACAATAAAGGAAACTTTTCCCGCATCATTGTAAATTTTTAATTCCCAAGATTAATTCTATTCATTTTATATTCAGTTCCATTTAACACTCCTTGAAAGTTTCAACTTGATACCCCCAGCAAAGCTCAAGGTATAGAAAATAAGTTATTTTGATGAATTGGTACCACATAGTGTCTTTTGATTAACTAGGCTACTTAAACGTGAATCAATCCTAATTCACATAGGAATTTATAGTGCAAAACGCCTAGGAAGACTGGGAGATAAAAATTTTACCCGCCTTAACCAAACACTAAATTCGAAATCCCCTTGCCAATATTAAAGGCAAACATTATTTGCCATTAAAAAACCCTTCACAAAACATTTGCAAAACTTTGGGGTTAGAAAACTTCTTGTGAAATTACCCATTAGAATTTAGCCACTAAAACTATCCACTACAATGAAAATTAATTGCTAATAAGTATTTTCAAATTAAAACATCATATATTGAAAATTTACGACAGATTTTGGTCAGAAACAGCATAGGTGTTCTGCAAAGGAGCAAAGTGAATACCACTAATTGTATCCTCAACATACCTTAAAAAAATAAGTACCCACCTCAAGATTTCTACAACTGTCCCCTCAATTCTCTATATTTTTTTGAATAGCTAATTATTGTTTTTCACGCTTCATCGACTCCCTCCTTCAGTCTCGAGAAATGTATTTTAACATACACGCCTTATCAGGAAACGAAATTTCCCCCGAAGCCAACGAGATAAGATATAGACCACACAAGCGCATAGGAATTCTTTAAGGGGGGGGTTAAGGCAATCTAAAAAATAAATAAAAAAAGGAAAACGTTAGAAATTACAGGAGAAATTTCAAAGAGGAAAGGAAGAACACACAGACCCGAGGAACGCTGCCCTCGGAGTTATTGATATAGGCCTGAGTTGATCACATGATTTTGGACACCTTACTTTTGGAATAAAGTGGACATATGCTCTTTTCCAAGCACTAGGGAATACTTGCTGGCGGAAACATTGGTTGATTATAGAAGAGTGGCTTAGCAAGAAAAATGGCGAATTCACGTAAAAGCTTTACTGGAAGCTCACCAGGGTAAGACGCACAGTTCGCTTTCAGTCTTAGGAGTTCCTTATAAACAGCGAATTCAGAGACTTCACATACGTCATCAATCTCTGCACCAGCAATGATAGTATCAATTTCTGATTTGTTGATTGATGGAAATGTGGTACAAATGTCAGCAAAAAAAGAATTGACTTCATTAGCTGAGGTCAAGGTACCGTCCTCTTTGAGCAGCCTTAGATCTCTGAGTGTTGTCTTACCGGTAAGTCTTTTTACTAAGGAATACCATTTGTGGGGGTCTATTGTAAGCAAGGGAGTAATTTTATCCTTCACATACTGCCTCTTGGCGCACTTGTTCAGTTTAACAATATGATTCCACAACTTGGCTGAAGCGATGGTATCACCAGCGATATGAAGGAAGACACAGCAGTCACAGTGGCCAAGTACGACTCTCAAACATTGGCGTTTTGAAAGACTGAGCAATATTTTCTAACTATCTTCGAGATGATTTGTCGGGTAGTTAGGTGGTAGATAGGTAGTTGTAGGTACTCGTTTGACTGACGGTATATCGAACAATACGGTCTACGAAAAACATAGTAGTTGGGTAGTTGCAGGTGCTCGTTTGACTGACGGTATATCAAACAGTACGGTCTACGAAAAATATGGTTCAATCATAGAATAAAAGTGACTAGTCAACGTCTTACAGACAAGGATGACAGATTGCCAATCATTGTGCTTGTCTGCCATCCATCTGGGCACAAAAGAAACGCAGATAATCACCAAATGGAGTAACTCGAGGCCATAAGAAAGGATTTAAAGGAGCCTGAGCTTCATGGGAGGGGGTAAAGAGTGAAGCTTTGACAGATTGTGGTGGGGGATGAGCTTGCATAGCTGTGTTGTCCTCAGGCAGCTTGGTGCCCCAGTACACTGTTAGTAGTATTAAAAATAGTTTTCTTTTTGAGCCCTATGATCTTATACTGTTGGTGGAATTCAAAAATTCATGTCTAAGCCCCTAATTCGTTTCTAACTTCTAATATCGAAATAAAGTTGAACTAATCGGCTACATTTTTTTTTATATTAGCATTATTATTTCTAACAATGTAATTTGCATCATAGGTTACAAAACCTTATTTTGCTCTCTTACACTACAAACCTTAGACATACCCTTTGGTTCTGAGCAACATGATGCAATACTGTCAGCTCTGAATAATTATTTTTATATCAGTTTAATGCCTAATTAATTAGTATGGTTATAGTATTTGATAATCTCTTACCTTGTGTGGTCTGTCTGCCTCTCTAATTTTCTGGTTGAAATCACCGTCAATTGAATCTTCAAGCTTCTCCTTCTTGGCATCATTTCTGAAAGGATTTCCACCTTTTTTCAAGGGGCTTATCACCCTTCTATAACCAGGTGATGGCTTGGGTAAAAATTTTGAAGGCATATACTGAAAACGTTGAAGTCCCGATCTCTTCCTCAAAAACAGCCTTTTCACAATCTTTGGAGAATTAGTGTTTACAGGATCCATTTTTTCTTCCTCGAGTTTTAATTTGAGAATCTCTTCAAAACTCTTTGTATTATTTCCAATGGGTGAATCTTCTTGGTTTTCAAACACTGTGTGGGATGTGTTAGAATGCAATATACTTCGTTTTTCTGGTGATAAATTTTCTGGAAAGACATGATTTAGTCAAGAAAACTAATAATGAAAAAAAATAAAAGGTCAACTAAGCTGACTTGTTTAAACTGAAATTAAAGAGTAGATTATAAATACTTCAACTGTCTAAAATCCAGATATATCCCCTACAACGCGTTTTGTATCCAAAAATATAATTCAATTATACATGGCCTATAAGGAAGAAGGGCAGATTTTATCTGTTCTACATAATTTGAGAAGTGGAAGATAAGGCCAGGAACCTGAAAGATATATACTAGATAGCCATTTTATCCACCATAGTCGAAAAAACCTAATAACTTTGTCTTTAGGGACGACTTACTCCTTCTCAGTCCCCGTGGGAGGGGCTGCAAGTTACAAACTTTGACCATTGTTTACAGATAAATGGCCATTGGGAAGCGTACAGACGTTTTCAGCAAAAAATTTTGGTTTGGGGGAGGGAGAAGGTGAGAGGAGGAGGGGGTTATGTGGGACTATCTTTCTATGGAGGAATTTGTCATGGGAGAAGAAAATTTAAATGAAGGGGGCGAAGGACTTTCTAACATTATTTAAAAAAACAATAAAAAAATAAATATGAAGAGTTTTTTCAACTGAAAGTAAGGAGCAGCATTAAAGCTTAAAACGAACAAAAATTATTACGCATACGAGGGGTTCACCTCCTCGTAATAATCGCTCTTTATGCTAAAGTATTTTTAATAATTTCAACTATTTATTCTACGGCATTTGTGATTCAGGGGTCATTCTTAAGGAATTGGGGCAAAATTCAAGTTTTAGTGTAAAGAGCGAGGTATTCGAGGGGTTGAACCCCCTCGTATACATAATAAAAACTTCAAAATTTAGAAGTTCGTTACGTAAGCTAATTCGCAAGTTATGTATATTTTTACTAATGAAAACGTTCGTAAAAAATTAAAAGTTCTAGTGGCCTTTTTAAGTAATAAAAAAATTGGAGGGCAACTAGGAATCCTCCCTTACTCCTTTTTTTTCAAATAATTCCTATTAAAACTATGAGAAAGCCTTTAAGCCAAAGAAAATTAATATGTAAATTTCGTTTTAATTATTTATGTATGAAGATACAAAATCAAAAGATGTATTAATTAAAAACCTTTAAGAAATTAAATAAACAAAACAAGTTTTTTAACCTGAAGGTAAGGAGCGACATTAAAACTTAAAACGGACGGAAATTACTCCGTGTATGAAAGGGGCCGTTCCCTTCTCAACGCCCCGCTCTTTACGTTAAAGTTTTTTAGTGTTTTAAAAAGTAGAGTTGAGAGAAATATTTAAACTTTAGCGTAAGCAGGGGGGCGTTGAGAAGGGAATGGACACTTTCATACACGGAGTAATTTCTGTTCATTTTAAGTTTTAATGTCGCTCCTTACTTTCAGTTAGATAAACTTGTTTTTTTTTATTTAATAAAACAAAAAGATTATGATAAATAAAAATTTTTTCGTTTTTTCAACTGAAAGTAGGGAGCAACATTGAAACTTTGAAGCTTTGAAACTTTTGAAGGATTGTTAGGTACATGAGGAAGTTGCCCCTTTCTCAATTAAATAAAAAAAAAAACAAGTTTTTTAAAGGAAAGTAAGGAGCGACATTAAAACTTAAAACTTACAGAAATTACTCCGTATAAGAAAGGGGCTTTTCCTTCTCAACGCCCCGCTCTTTACGCTAAAGTTTGACTCTTTCTCTTAACTCTACATTTTAAAACAGTAAAAAACTTAAGCGCAAAGAGCGGGGCGTTGAGAAGGAAAAGCCCCTCTCATATACGGAGTAATTTCTGTAAGTTCGAAGTTTTAATGTCGCTCCTTACTTTCATTTAAAAAACTTGCTTTTTTTTATTTAATTTCCGAACGTTTTTGAATCAATGTATGTTTTGATTTTGGCTCTCCGCAGAGGAATAATTAAAACGAAATTTGTATAATTTTTTTTTTTTTTTGGCTAAATTGTTTTCTCATAATTTTGATCGAATGATTTTGAGAAAAAAAAGCGGGAGAGGAAGCCTAGTTGCCCTCCGATTTTCGGTTAATTAAAAAGACAACTAGAACTTTTATTTTTTTACGAATCTTTTTATAAGTAAAAGATATACGTAACTTATAAAGTAGCTCACGTAAAGAACTTCTGTATTCTCAAATTTTTATTACATACATGAAGGGGTTCACCCCCACGTCAGTACCGGAAATTTTGTCCCAATTCATTAAGAATGACCCCTGAATCACAAAAGCCGCAGAATAAATAATTGAGATTACTAAAAATACTTTAGCGTAAAGAGCGACGTATTAGGAGGAGGTAAGCCCCTCATATGGGTAATAATTTCTTTTCGTTTCAAGTTTTAATGCAGCTGCTTACTTCCCGCTGAAAAAAAAAACTTTTTCATATTTATTTTTTCATTGTTTTTTTTTAAGTAATGCTTGAAAATCCTGCGCTCCCTTCATGGAAATTTTCTTCCCCTATGACAAATTGCTCGATGGAAAGTTCCCCCAGCATATCCCCCTCTTCTCAACCCCTGCCTCCAACCAAAAAATCCTCCTGAAAACGCCTGTACACTGCCCAATAACCATTACTATATGTAAGTACTGGTCAAAGTTTGTAACTTATTGCCCCTCCCACGGGGACAGTGGGGGAGTATGTCGCCCCTAAAGACATAGTTATAAGATTTTTTGACTACGCTGAATAAAATGACTATCTCAGAATTTTAATCCATTGACTTTGGGAAAGTAATTAGCGTGGGAGGGGGCCTAGGTGCTCTCCAATTTTTTTGGTCACTTAAAAAGGGAACTAGAACTTTTCATTTCCGTTAGAATGAGCCCTCTTGCAACATTCTAGGATAACTGGGTCGATACGATCACTCCTGGGGAAAAAACAAAAAAAACAAACAAACAAATACGCATCCGTGATCTGCCTTATGGCAAAAAATATAAAATTCCATATTTTTGCAGATAGGAGCTTGAAACTTCTACAATAGCGCTTTCTATTACGGTGAATCTGATGGTGTGATTTTCGTTAAGATTCTATGACTTTTAGGGGGTGTTTCTCCCTATTTTATAAAATAATGCAATTTTTCTCAGGCTCTTAACTTTTGATGGGCAAGACTAAACTTGATGAAACTTATATATTTAAATTCAGCATTAAAATGCGATTCTTGTGATGTAGCTATTGGTACCGAACTTCTATTTTTTAGAGTTTTGGTTACTATTCGGGTCGCTCCTTACTACAGTTCGTTACCACGAACTGTTTGACACCTCGCGTTTTACGCATGAGTTTTATTTAGAACTTTCAAAAAAAGCTTATTATTCTAATAGTTATTCTTAAATTTTTGGAAATAGAGGCAAAATTTGGCACATAGAATAAGGTATTGAGAAGGGGACAAGCCCTTATATACACAATACTTTCTGCTAGTCTTAAGCTTTAATGTCGCTCCTTTCTCTCAGGTGAAAAAATGTTTTTTTTTGTTTTTTGTTTTATGTTTAATTCCTATGAAAAGAGAGAACAAATATCAAAATTTATGTGTATTTACCAATAAATAGTAACTGTGAAATCTTCGTGATAACTTGAATCTTCCTGAAATTTTTTTTAACAAATTACTTAAAAAAGAATTGGAAAAACAGAAAAAATAAGTGTCCTCTAGGACATATCTACAAAATGAATTTAAACGCTCATACCTCGAGAACACTGATCATTGGTTGCTTTTCTTATAGCTGATATAAAAAATGTATTCCCTCCCACACCTAAAAATGCAATTTTTAGCATTTTCATTCCTGTATTGGGTCGTCTAATGACACACATTGCACAGTTTAATAAAAATTCATAAAATAAGAATGTTCATATAATTGAAACATTAGGAAAATAGCGGAATTTGAAGTGAATTTGGAGGATTGATGTGCATCGTGAAGGCCCACAAGATGGAAAGAGGAGGGAAAAAGAGGAAAATCCCAGGGTGCCAAGTTAACGACCGAATTAAGGCTTTTTTTTAACTAGCAATCGGAAGATTAATTGGATCACAATTGGGAATCGGAGTTGACTATTCATTACATTTTTGGACACGTTTTAAGTGACATATAGCTTTTCTACTCAGGATTGCTTGGATTTTGAGACTCTGAAGTTTAAGCGTTATTTTTGAAACTAAGATCAAGATATAAAGCCCAATTTTTAATTGTTTCTGTAAAATATTCTTTTCAACATTGTTTTTTTTTTTTTTTTAATTTTACCCAGTGCCGAAAAGACTGAGACGGATTTGAGACAACTTCATAAAACTCATTTTAAAATATTATCTAATTATCTAATTACGTTAGTTTGAAAAATAATGTTTAGACTACTGATTCAAGAAATGCTAACGAATTTGGATATAAAAGCTTAATTCTTATTTCAACAATTCAAATCGTGAAACAACGAAACAAGATAAGATTATCTAAAGCTATATTTGTTATTGGGCACTTACCCCCTATGGAAACTAAAAAACATTGTCTTTGTTTTTTTTTCTTTTACTTTAGCAGGGAGGTACACGTTGCACTTAGCTTGAAGTGAAACCATGCGGGCACTTTCAATGTGTACTATTAGAATAGGGTATAATTAAATCTTGCTATTTTTAATCTTATCTAAGAAGAAGAATATCCTTGGGACCAGTCTTTAAGAGACACCCACTAATCTCGTCTTCTTGTGTTAAGGCATGCCTCAAAACATCATTAATTTGATGTTTTGAAATTTTTCGTTTTTGCAACCAGCTCATATCTCAAATCTTTTTATGTTTATTGCCAAAAAATAAGGGAAGGCATTCCAAAAATCATTAGCGACGTGAATAATGAATGAGTTTTTTATAACCCAATTCCATTTGCAAAATCGGCATTTTGGGTTAAATTCATTTTTCTTTCAAAATTAATAAAAAATAAAACAAAAAAACGAGTCTTTACATGTGGAAATAAGGAGCGACATTAAAACTTTAAACGACCAGAAATTATTCCATATCAGAGGGGGATACCCCTTCCTCAGCCCTCACCTTTTACGATACACTATTGAAATTCTTTGAAAATACGTATCATTCAAATTCACCAGAAGTTGTGTTAGAGTAATCTTTCATGTAGAATTGTGATAAAAAGTCAAACTTTAGCGTAAAGACAGAGGGTTGAGGAAGAAGATGCCCCCCCTCTCATATATAATTTTTTTTTTTGCTTTAAGTCTTAATGTTGCTGTCCTCCCTTCCCTCTCCCCGTTTAAAATTTCCCCTAGACACTTTCCTCATACGGAACCTTCTCCCTGTGTAAGATCCTTAAGTAAAAAATACCCCCCCCCCCAAAAAAAAAAACAAAATCTGTATATTTTCCAATAACAAATGCTATATGTAAACAATGTGTAAACTGCGTAATTTACAGCCCTTTCCCAGGGACAATGGGGTCTTGTCATCTCCAAAGGCATAGTTATTTGACATTTCAACTATGTTGAACAAAATGGCTATCTGAAAATTTTGATCAGGTGTCTTTGGGGAAAATGGGCATGGTAGGAAGGCTAGTTGTACTGCAACCTTTATGGCCACTTAAAAGGGACAATAGGAATTTGATTTTTTTTTTTTTTTTTTATCAAAAGAGTCCTTTACCAACCTTCTAAGATCACTGCTTTGATGATATCTCTCTGGAGAAAAAAACATCGACTAAAAACAAAACATAAAGAAAACAAATAAACACGCATATGTGATCTATCTTCTAGAAAAAAATAGAGCAAAATTCCAATCTTAATAAATAGGAGCATGAAACTATAGTAGGGTTCTCGGATATGACGAGTCTGAAGGTGTGATTTTAATTAAGACGGATTGCTTTTTTATCGTTGTAGCCTATCCTCCTTTTTAGAAAATCAGGCAAATTTGTTCTGGCTCGTCACTTTTGGTAGGTAATGTTAAAATTAATCTACATATTCAGAATCAGCATGAAAATGAAATTCTTTTTATGTATGTATTGTTTTTAAAAGTTTTGCTGTTTAAGGTTTCGGTTACTATCGACCCGAGTCACTCCTTACTTACAGTTCCCAAACTGTTTGAAACGTGGCTTAGTCTTTTACGGTTTTCTTTCACTGTAGCCCTACAAATAACCCCATTTTTCGTATAAGTTATCGTTTCATAATCGTTTGATATCGGTCAAGTCAAAAGTGTTCCAAACACTATCTATAGGCAATAATACCAGAAAACCTTTAACATTTCTTTTTCAGCATCTTGAAGCGGCCACATTTAACTATTATTATTTTTTTGGGCACCTAAAACTGAGTGCAAGCTCAGGCAACAAAGATAAATTGCACACATACACACCCAAACAATAATTATAAAAAAGCAAAACAGAACTAATGGCCACCGGGCTATTGGTATCCCCCCGGGTATCGTGTTTTAAAATAGGACTTGCCAATATGGCAAGAAAAGGAAGTTTTTCTTGGCAGTATCAAGGTTTCTACCATTTTTTATCCATTCTGAGAATCCTTAGAGACAGGTGAGAGTCACCCCCTCTAGCCAGCCATTAGAGCAAGAAGCTCTTGATCTTCAGAACCATACTAACATTGCTGCTCTGGGTAGATTTTTTTTTGTACCACTGGCGACACTTTAAATTTCTAGGAGGATTGACCCACCCTTGGGCATTAATTTGGGAGCAATTTTTGGCATATTTCCATCACATCTTAGTAGCATATTCCGCAAATACTCTGATTTATGGTCACATACTAGAGAGGACGGCTAGTGGCTGGATGGAGTGGCTGGATGATGATTGAGTAGTAGGCCCCTTTTTTGTGACTACTTCTCTTAGGGTTACTATGAGAAAAGCTTTCACCACTATCCGCTTTCAGGGCTCTACTTGACCACTGTCGATTCTGTAAAAACAGAAGAGTCTAAGACAATAAAAACCTTAAATTTTCTATAAATTACTTTTTCATGTGTCATTGAAAGTGTTAATTATAGTCAAACTACGAGAAAGCTTTTACCATTATCCGCTTTCAGGGCTATACTTCACCACTGTCGATTCCATAACTTTCAATGTTTTAACATCAGTTTGTAGAAGTATCTGTCTTATCTTCCAAACTCATTTCAACATCGAAAAAGAGCGCCTTCATCGAAAGAGCCCAGGCCATTCTACATTTTATATTTTCTTTGTATCCACCATCTTTACTAATGCTATTCAGGCAAGTAGACGAATCCACTTGATTGATTTTCTCGATACCTACCATCACCTCCTCACTCTCATTTATTTCTGTTCTAAGCAGCTTAGAATACTTAATATTAATTTTCAAACCTGATCTGCCACTCACACTTCATGAAACCTTCAAAAATGTTTTCATTTTTCTAATATTTTCATCCAGGACACTCAAATCATCTTCTTAATCTTAGTTTGGGACATTTTTTAACTTTCCATTCGGTACAATGTTCTCTAATTACCCTTGCTGTTTTCACATTGGTGGTTCTGGATTTTTTGTGCCTGGAGCAAAATCATGGTTATCACCCATCCCCATGTCCCCAAAAATTTTCAGGTCAATTTTGGACGAAAACTTTCATTTACTATTAAAATTATTTTCAACTTATTGACTAATTAATAATTGATTTTTTGATTATTATTATCTTAATTTAATTATTATTAGTATCTAGTAACTATTCCATGTGTATTTCTTAGTTCGAAAAAGATTTTCAAACTCAGTAATGGGCTTCCTAAAGGAATCAAACCAATTCTTCTGTAATTCCTTAACTCATTCTTATTACCTTTCTTAGATAGCGGTTCAATTAATTCTCCTAAGATCACTAGGTACCAGTAGCGCGTACTTACAAAAATGTTAGAGGGTAGCCAAAGTTATTTTTCAAAATCTAAGGGAGGGGGAGTTTTTGTTTTCTTCGATGAAAATACGAAAAAACCGTATTTTTAATAAAAATAACAAAAAAAAATATTTCTCAAAATACAAGGGGAGAGTGAAAAAGTCTAAGGGGTACGAATGCCCCCTGGTTCTCCCTAATTGGTGCCACTATTAGGTACTTCTGCCTTTTCAAGTTCATATTCATAATCATCTCAATAATACGGTGTTTGAATGCTATTAGCACCTGAGGCCAGTGGCGCTAATGTGTGAAAATGTGTGTATTTGGGGTGGAGGTTTGAAATTAAGATAGAAATAAGCATTTTCCAAAATTAATAGATTAATGATCTATTTAATGAAAATACTATATAGTTATTTTACAGATTTCTAAAGTGCCTTTGTTCCTAAAGTGCCTAAACTGCCTTTTTAATTGTACATATAATAAGAAATAAATAATAGCGAAATTCCATAGATTAAAGAGTCAAATAAGGAAATCCCATCCACGCCCCGTTGCAAGTAAAGTTTTCGGAATTAGCCTTGCCTGGTTATAAACTACATACAAATATTTAGTGATTATATCTTCTCGCTTGTCCAGTAGTACCACAGTGGACTGCTGTTCCTCTTGACAATACAAGGCCCAGGGATTTATTCCCGCAGCAGCATGCCCGCAACCTATCCCTTCTAAAAAGACCTAGCAACTGAAACGTCAAATCCACACCCTATTCGTAAGTAATGGCTCTCGAGTATCTCCATCCTTTTTGGTCCACAACTTCTTGCTAGTGGAATTTTATCTTGGGAAAGGTTCTTAGAAAGGAACCGATACTATAAAAAAGGAATATTTTTTTTTCCTTTTTGAGAACAGTGGTAAAAAGTGGCAATTCGATCATCTATATATTTCTACAATCACCGTCAGTGGTAAAAAGAAGGTAAAACAAGTTGTGTGACCGAAAATTTAAAAAAAAATTGCAAAAAACGCAAAAACTAATGAAACAACATGAAAAAATATTAGCCTAAGGCTATTTTAGAGGTCTTATGCTCTTGTCTTCTTGCTAGGGAAACTTGGCACTGGACAAGATTCTTAGAAAGGGATGATGCTAATAAGTTTTTTTTGGAAGTTGGCAAAAAGTGACATATCAAGAATCAAAATATTTCAATAGTAACCATGAGTAACAAAAAAAAAAAAAAAAAAAAAAAAAAAAAAAAAAAAAAAAAAAAAAAAAAAATGTATAAGACCAAAAACTTAACGAATATTTGGAAAAATATAAAACATACAAAGCAATGCAAAGAATATTACAAATTCTAGAGATATAATCATAAAATATTCAGTATTTTAGGGAGGAGAAGAATAGGGCGTTATGTAATACATGCAATCAAATATATGAAAGTCTAAGGACTTGCTGCGAGGACAACACACTTTTCTGTAAGAAGGATGTTGTTGGTTTCACGATAAATTTGAGAGAATCACTAAGAAGAAATTTTAAAAATGGCGCATTAGAGAAACCAAATGTTTTCTTTTTTTGCTATACGGCTGAGACCCTTGAGGCTAAAGGTTGAAAAATACTAGAAAATCGAAACATTTTTTCTGTCTCATAACACCTCGCAATTTTATTTTGCTGCTTGAAACACCGTCCAATTATAACAAATATGGTAAAATATTCTTAACTAATGATTTACAACACCCTCTCTTACACAGTCTCTTTCTTAGTCTCTTTAGTAGGCCTTAGTAAAAATGTAGAAATGCATTCAAGGAAAATTGTATTGCATTAAAATTGTAGTTATGTGAGAGAGTTGCCAATATTTTGTGCAACGTTAAGATAGAAAGTAAAACCTTTATCTTAAATCTTTATCTTTTAACATAGAAGCACAATGACTTCTTCAGTTTTAGTGCTTAAATTAAAAAAAAATCTTTTTGTAAGATTTAATGTCTAAAGTTTCTTAGTATGGAATTAAAGATCGAAGTAGAAACTTGAAACAAAAAAAATATTGCTCCGCAGATTACGCAATATATATCTAAAAAAATAGCTTAAAGAATGTGATTTTAAAAAAATTTAATTGAGTTTTATTTTCAAAATAATCCTAAATTTATAATGTATAAATAACTGACACATAGGACAAGCAAAGTTTAACAATTTATGTAAAAATACTTTGGAAATTCCATCAGAAACTCTTAATACCTTTAAAGGTATTTAATTAAATACCTTTTGCAGATGCATAAAATACTTTGTTTCAAACAGTTCGTGGTAACGAACTGTAGTAAGGAGCGACCCGGCTCAATAGTAACCAAAACTCTAAAAATAGAATTTTGATACCAATAGCTACATCAAAACAATTGCCTTTTAATGCTGATTTTAAATATATAAGTTTCATCAATTGTAATCTTACCCATCAAAAGTTACAAGCCTGAGAAAAATTTGCCTTATTTTAAAAAATAGGGGGAAACAACCCCTAAAGTCATAAAATCTTAACGAAAATCACGCCATAAGATTCAACATTTCAGAGAATCGTACTGTAGAAGTTCCAAGCTCCTATCTACAAAAATATGGAATTTTATATTTTTTGCCAGAAGGCAGATCACAGATTCGTGTTTATTTTTTTGTGTTTTTTTTTCCATGGGTGATCGCATCGACCAAGTGGTCCGAGTTTATGAAAGGGCTCATTCTAACGGGAATGAAAAGTTCTAGTGCCCTTTTCAAGTGACCAAAAAAATTAGAGGGTAACTAGGCCCCCTCCCACGCTAATTATTTTCCTAAAGTCACCGGATCAAAATTCTGAGATTGCCATTTTATTCAACGTAGTCAAAAAACCTTATAACTATGTCTTTGGGGACGACTTATTCCCCCACAGTCCCCGTGGGAGGGGCCATAAGTTACAAACTTTGACCAGTGCTTACATATAGTAATGGTTATTTGGAAGAGTACAGACATTTTCTGGGGGATTTTTTGGTTGAGGGGGGAGGGGGGTTGAGAAGAGGGGGATATGTTGTGGGAACTTTCCTTGGAGGAATTTGTCATGGGGGAAGAAAATTTTCGTGAAGAGAGAGTAGGATTATCTAGCATTATTTAAGAAAAAAATGAAAAAATAAATATGAAAAAGTTTTTTCAATTGAAAATAAGGAGAAGCATTAAAACTTAAAACAAACAGAAATTATTACGTCTATGATGGGCTCACCTCCTCCTAATACCTCGCTCTTTACGATAAAGCATTTTTAGTAATTCCAGCTATTCATTCTACGGCTTTTGTGATTCAGGGGTCATTCTTAAGAAATTGGGACAGATTTAAGCTTTAGTGTAAAGAGCGAGGTACTGACGAGAGGTTGAATCCCTTCATATACCTAATAAAAACATAAGAATATAGAAGTTCGTTACGTAAGCTAATTTGTAAGTTATGTATATCTTTTACAAATAAATATTCGTAAAAAATTCAAAGTTCTAGTTGCCTTTTTAAGTAGCCAAAAAGTCGGAGGGCAACTAGGCCTCCTCCCCCACTCCTTTTTTCTCAAAATCACTCGATCAAAACTTCGAGAAAGCCAATTAGCCAAAAAAATAAATATGCAAATTTTGTTTTAATTATTCATCTGTGGAGAGCCAAAATCAAAACATGCATTGATTCAAAAACGTTCAGAAATTAAATAAAAAAAACTTTTTTTTTAACGGAAAGTAAGGAGCGACATTAAAACTTAAAACGAACAGAGATTACTTCGTATATGAAAGGGCTGCTTCCTCATCAACGCCCCGCTCTTTACGCTAAAGTTTTTTACTGTTTTAAAAATTAGAATTAAGAGAAAGAGACTATTTATACCTTAATCAATATTTAAACGTGAGTGAATAAAACGTTAGAGTCATCAAAAGCGTGGATATTTTCTTTCCGTCTTCCTGTAATAGAGTTTGAAGATACACAACGAACTTCTAAACAGATTTAATCAAACAGTTCGTGGTAACGAACTGTAGTAAGGAGCGACCCGGCTCGACAGCAACCAAAACTCTAAAAAATAGGGTTTTTATGTCAATAGCTACCTCAAAAGAATTGCATTTTAATGCTGATTTTAAATATATAAGTTTAATCAAGTTTAGTCTTACACATCAAAAGCTACGAGCCTGAGAAAATTTGCCTTATTTTGAAAAATAGGGGGAGAAAACCCCTAAAAGTCATAGAATCTTAACGAAAATCACACCGTCAGATTCAGCGTACCAGAGAACCCTATTATAGAAGTTTCAAGCTCCTATCTACAAAAATGTGGAATTTCGTATTTTTTGCCAGAAGACAAATCACGGGTGCGTGTTAATTTGTTGTTTTTTTTTTGTTTTTGTTTTTTCCCAGGGGTCATCGTATCGACCAAGTGGTCCTAGAATATCGCAAGAGGGCTCATTCTAACGGAAATGAAAAGTTCTAGTGCCCTTTTTAAGTGACCAAAAAAATTGGAGGGCACCTAGGCCCCCTCCCACGCTCATTTTTTCTCCAAAGTCCACGGATCAAAATTTTGATATAGAAATTTTGTTCCGCATAGTCAAAAACAACAATAACTATGTCTTTGGGAATGACTTACTCCCCCACAGTCCCTGGGGGAGGGGCTGCAAGTTACAAACTTTCGGCCAGTGTTTACATATAATAATGGTTATTGGGAAGTGTACAGCGTTTTCAGGGGATTTTTTTGGGGGGTTTTGGTGATGGGGTTGAGGGGAGGGGGCTATGTGGGAGGATCTTTCCTTGGAGGAATATGTCATGGGGGAACAGAAATTCAATGAAAAGGGCGTAGGATTTTCTAAAAAAAAATGAAAAAATAAACATGGAAAAGTTTTTTCAATTGAAAGTAAGGAGTAGCATTGAAACTTAAAACGAACAGGGATTATTACGCATATGAGGGGTTCTAAAAAATACTTTAGCATAAAGAGCGAGGTATTTAGGAGGAGATAAATACCTCGCTCTTTATGCTATAGTATTTTTTAGTAATTTCAACTATTTATTCTACGGCCATTCGGATTCAGTGGTCATTCTTAAAGAATTGGGACAAAACTTAAGATTTAGTGTAAAGAGCGAGGTATTAACGAGGGGACAAACCCCCTCATATACATTATAAACATTTAAGAATATAAAAGTTTGTTACGTAAGCTAATTCTTAAGTTACGTATATTTTTTACTAATAGAAACATTCGTTAAAAATTAAAATTTATAGTTTCCTTTTTATGTAACCGAAAAATTGCAGGGCAACTAGGCTTTCCCGACCCCTTATTTCTCAAAATCGTCTGATCAAAACTAAGAGAAAGCCATTTAGCCAAAAAAGGAATTAATGTGCAAGTTTCATTTTAATAATTTATGTGTGGAGAGCCAAAATCAAACATGCATTCACTCAAAAACGTTAAGAAATTACATAGAAAAAACTAGTTTTTTAACTGAAAGTAAGGAGCGACATTAAAACTTAAAACGAGCAGAAATTACTCCGTGCATTTTTTTGGTTGTCCCCTCCGCAATCCCTCGCTCTTTACGCTAAAGTTTGACTCTTTGCCACAATTCTGCTTTTTAAAACAATTAAAAGCTTTAGCGTAAAGAGCGAGGGATTGCGGAGGGGACAACCCATTTCATACACGGAGTAATTTCTGTTCGTTTTAAGTTTTAATGTCGCTGATTACTTTCAGTTAAAAAAACTAGTTTTTTTTATGTAATTTTGAAACAAAATGATACTAATCTTCTCAGGGCAATTATCCAAATCGGAAAAGCAGTGATCCGCGTTGATTAGAAATGCTTAAGACAATAAGCTGGAATAATTAAAAGGTGGGATAAAAAAATAGTGAATTATAAATGCTTGGAAGAATTACTAAGATTATTTTCATTCAGTTTTCAGTAAGATATGGAAAAAATTACTAAAATTTGGTAAATCTTGACCGAAGCAGGATACATTTTGCTTCCAAGATAAAAATGAAAATTGCTTCCTAGATTTTGAAAAGAGATATCCCCCCTCCTAATTTTCGTGAGATAATGCCACTGCATACTGTTTCCAAAACTAGGTTAAAGCTCCGGCTTGGCTATTCAAAAATCTTTGCAAATAGGAGTAAATACAACTGTAGGGTGCTAGAAAAACTCTACACATCCCATTTTGACCCCTCTAATTTATTTCTATATGGTTCCATTGATCCGTACCTTGAAAAAAATAATTTTAGTCTTTTTTTTTCAGTGTATTTTCGATATTTGGAAATTCTACTCTACCCACCACAGTGGCGTAAAAACAGTGTGCAGGATTTTTTCCCCTCTAGATGATGACAGATTGGCAGAGATTGTTCTTTTTGGCCAACTATCCGGGGCAAACGAAAAGCACGTTGTCCATAATGGGATGGATGGAGGCTATAAGAAAGGATCTCTAGGAAACTGGAACTACATGAAAGTGTGTTATGAGTGAAGCTTTGAAAAAACAGGGCTGGAGGAGGAGCGTGCGTGGCTAGCTTCAGGTGGCTTCGTCCTGCTATGATTTATTCGCAGCAGCAGTGGTAATATTCTTGGAATATGAAAGCTGAACAACAATGAAAACTACATTTTTAAGAGTAAAAAAAAATAATTAATAATTCAGTGACAGCTCTACATCCGTGTGAGGATTTAGTGCCTACTGAGGCTAGTAGTTAATAGGATTTAAGAAGCTTAATCGCAAAAAACAAAATGTATAATTTAGTATTTTAACCATTTATATGCGGTCAAAAAATAGATAAGTATGATCCTAAAAGGAAAAGAGAAATAGACAGCCAAAGGAATGCAATTTTAATTTTGCCATAACAAAACCTGACTGGCTCTTTCTGAGAACCAGCCAAACAAGTAAAAATGCCAAAATTTTTTAGTCATATCGTCTTTCACATGATAACTCATTAAATCTCTGTGTACAAGCCATAAATACATCCACAGCGATTTGAATTCGTCCTAGACGTAGGGTTAACTATTCCAGTTCGAGAGGTCATTTTGTCTTTTTACCGCATTCAGTTCAGCCTCTTGAACTTGTTTTATGGTATTCATTCTCCAGACTGCAGTGCAAACGCATTAGCTTCTTTCCGCAACTCGTTCTTGATATATCTGCAAGAAATACTTCAATTAAGTTAACTTGAAGAAACTACTATAACACACTCCAACATGGGCTCAAATTGCAGGGGAGGATATTTCCCTCTTTTATCCTCTCCTAGGTCTTTAAAAGTCCTTTATCTTAGGTATTTTCACTGAAAAATACTTTTTGTTGTATTCTCTCCGAAAAAAATAAAAAAAGCACAATTTGATAATAGTCTACTAGTTGACACTTTTTCAACATTCGGCTAATTTTTCTCAATTTTTTAGTGTAGTTGTATTTTGACTTACAACATTTTTCACACAGGCTAGACTAGATTACTATTTCCCAGATAGTTTTAGCCTTTCTGATTTTGTTCTTTAACTCTAACACCAAATAGCACTTTCGCTTTCGTAATTGGAAAAAATTACACCAATCTAGCACCTTTGACATTCAGATATTTGGAGTTAATCCCTAAACTCTGTAAGCTGCCGCAACGAGTGTAAGACTAAAAAAGTTATACTTTTTGGCCATGTTCAGAATTCTTGTTCAGAGGGTATCATTTCCAGTAATTCTAAAACTTTATATTTAGCAATTTCTCAAAATTGTAAAATTCAAAGGATTTGTATTGCTGCTAAATAATTATACCACCCCCTTCGTATCACCACTAAAAAAAATTGTCATAAGCAATTGCCCCCTGGATTTTGTAAAAATAAACTTGTTTTCGGCAGTTTCCATTGAAAAAGATAAAAACAAGCCAAATAACCTCCCTATAGATTTTGAAAAATACCATGTTTATAACTTAATACAAATTCCCCGCCTAAAATTTTAGTCAATTGACACCCCTGCCCATGCCAGCAGTATTAAGTTCTAAAATAAAAGTGTAATTAGTGCTTGTTAAATATCACAACCACACTCAAGAATTTTAATCTGAAACATCCGAGAAAAACCGGTTTGTCTGTCAAAAGTAGGCAGTGGTAGATCCAGGTGGGGGGAGGAGGGATGCGTGCCCCCTAAATATTGAATATCATATTTTTCGTTGAGGGTGAACAGCTTTTCATTTTTTTAAGGCAGGGTGGTTTCTATAACTACCTGTTTTTTGCATCAATAGTTTTACATCATTTTAATTTCAACCTTTTTATTAGAACTTCAACCCCTCAGAAGATTTTAGATTAAATTTACGACCATTTCCACGACCTACTTACGGCGTATAATCATTGAGGTTCCCTTTAAATTGCTGGGATTTCTTTGTTTGCAAGTTTATTGGAGTAAAATATTTCGCGTTACCCACTTTAAAAATCCTGGATCCACCCCTCGCAGTAGGCTATAATAAAGACTCAATGAGAAAAAATACGATGTAGGTACATTATGTAATATATAGAAATAGTTAGGTTATGTATTTAACATAACGCGTTCTGTGCGCCCTGCTTTCCATAATTTTCTTCTGTAATTTCCATGATTGTGTTTCTAAATTATAGTATTTTCATCATGTCTTGGGATATTTCAATAAGATTAACCTATCTTCTCCTCTTGGGCCAGCTTGTGATATTTAACAAGTACCGTTTAATTAACATATGGTTTATTGATTTTAGTTACTGTGTTCCTCTTCTGCGCTATTCACCAGGTGTGGCCTTATTTGTTATTTTTTCAGTGTCAAAGAATAAAGTTGACCAACTCTTTATATCGAATTTGAACCATGGCTGACATAGCCTATTTATTTGCGTATCTAGCAAAAAGGGTGTCTCCTGAAGTTGAGAAAGCCTAACAATAAAAAACAAGATCTCGTTACAGCATGAATAAGACCACACACTAACGTGTTAAATTTAGACATAAGCATAATAAAATATAGATGAAAGTTTCTTCATAATTCAACTTTTAAATGCTTTATTCTTCGTCAGGTTTCATGACAAAACCATTTGACAACTTGCCAGTAGTTCTTAGTTGTTTCTTTTTTAATTGTTTTTTAACATTATTAAATTCAGGTTTGCCAACTCTTTGATTTATGAATGTGCCCCGTGTACATCCAAAATACCTCATTTTAGCTAAAATGTTTACATCTTGAAATCTCAAAAACTAGTGATCAATTAGTTTTTACCAGGTGTTTTACTCACCAAAAGACTCTTTGTAGGCCTCTTTTTAAGCGGGCAGTTAGCATCAGGTATAATGAAAACAAAAACAACTGATATAAAATATTTATACATAATGACTTTGAGTAAAAGCATGAAACTCAGATAAACTGTAAACCCATACTTTGCTCTTCAAAAAAAAAGAAAAAAAAAAAGAAAAAGCACTACTTTGGTGAAAATTGAATTTTTTTTACCAGAATATTCATCCAGTTGGGAAATATTTCGTTTTATGTCATAAATTTACAAAATGTCTCCTCTTTTCTCCTTTTTTGTCCCAAGTTTCTAAAATATGTAACTTTTTGCCTTTTTATGTCATTGTGTCCTGAAAAATGGGAATTTGTCCTGTCGACATGAAGTGTGTCCAGGTGGCTACCCTGTTTAACCATGGTCTTAAAGCAACTAAAGAGCTAGACAGACGTAGGGCTTTTCAAGTGAAAAATAGCCTATTTTATGTCAGCTTCCAAACTAGGGCTTTTGCTAGGTTAGAGTTCCGTTTCAGTGTTTTTTAGGCTGTTTTTTTAGATTTATTAAATAAAAAAACAAGTTTTTTTTAACTAAAAGTAAGGAGCGACATTAAAACTTAAAACGAACAGAAATTGATCCGAGTATGAAAGGGGCTGTTCCCTCCTGAACGTCCCGTCTTTACAATGCAGTTTGACTCTTTCTCTCGATTCTACTTTATAAAAAAGTAAATAACATTAGCGTAAAGAGTGGGACGTTGAGGAGGGAACAGTCCCTTTCATGCACGGAGTAATTTCTGTTCATTTAAGTTTTAATATTGCTCCTTACTTTCAGTTAAAAAACTTGTTTTTTTATTTAATTTCTGAACGTTTTTGAATTAATGCTTGTTTGATTTTGGCTCTCCGCAAATGAATAATTAAAATGAAATTTGCGTATCGTTTTATTTTTTTTGCTAAATCCCTTTCTCTTAGTTTTGATCAGACGATTTTTAGAAAAGGGTTGGAGGAAGAGGCCTAGTTGCCCTCCAATTTTTCGGTTACTTAGAAAGACAACTAGAATTTTAAATTTTTAACGAACGTTTTTATTAGTAAAAAATATACGTAACTTACAAATTAACTTACGTAACGAACTTCTATATTCGTATATTTGTATTATGTATATTAGGGGGTTTGCCCCCTCGTTAATACCTCGCTCTTTACACTAAACCTTGAATTTGTCCTAATTCTTTAAGATTTACCCCTGAATCACAGAGGCTGTAGAATAAATAGTTGAAATTACTAAAAATACTGTAGCGTAAAAAGCGAGGTATTTAGGAAGAAATGAGCCCCCAATATGCGTAATAATCTCTGTTCGTTTTAAGTTTTAATGCCGGTCCTTACTTTTAGTGGATAAAACTTTTTCATATTTATTTTTTCATCCTTTTTTTAAAAAATAGCGCTTGAAAATCCTGTGCCCCGTTCATGGAATTTCTCTTCTCCCATGACAAATTCCTCCAAGCGAAGATCCTCGTACGTAGCCCCTCCCCTCAACTCTTCCCTCCCATACCGAAAAGTCCCCCCTGAAAAGGTGTGTTCACTTCCAGATAACCATTACCGTATGTATACGCTGGTCAGAGTTTGTAACTTGCAGCCCCTCTCCCGGGGACTCTGAGGGAGTAAGTCAGCCGCAAAGACATAGTTATTAGGTTTTTCGACTATGCTGAACAAAAACCTATCTCAAAATTTTGATCCGTTGACTTGGGGAAAAAATGAGTGTGGGAGAGGGCCTAGGTGCCCTGCATTTTTTTGGTCACTTAAAAAGGGCCCTAGGACGTTTAATTACAGTTAGAATGAGTCCTCCTGCGACATTCTAGTACCACCGGGTCGATATGATCACCCCTGGAAAAAAACAAAAAACAAACAAGCAAATAAACACGCACCCGTGATCAGCCTTCTGGCAAAAAATACTAAGTTCAACATTTTTGTAGATAGGAGCTTGAAACTTCTAATGCGATAAAAATGCGATTGAAACTTCTCAAGATAAAAATCTTGAAACTTCTAATTTTGAATGCGATGGTGTGATTTTGATAAGATCCTATAACTTTTAGGGGGTGTTTCCCCCTATTTTCCAAAAAGAGACAAATTTTCTCAGGCTCATAACTTTTGATGAGCAAGACTAAATTTAATGTAACTTATATATTTAAAATATCCTAGCTGAACTTTGTTCCAGTAAGGATGCTAGGACTGTTTTGATAAGTTTTTTTTTACATTTTTAGCTTTATATTTTACATTTTGACGTATGTTCTTATAATGAAAAAGAAATCACCAGTGCAACAGCACAAACACAGAAATAAATGAACACCATAAAACCAAACCTAAAAATACAAACAATAAGAATTAATAATAAATAATAAATACTAAGTAGCAAAAAATATATAAGTTATAAAATTAAGCCATATAAATAAAAATGAAAGACAGAAGAAGAAAGTAAGACTGTTTTCCTACTTTAGTAATTAATATAGATCAGTATTTGAACAAAGCCTTATCCTAGGCTGTATCCTGGATGTTTTTTATGGAGGAGGATTTTTTAGGGGTGGGAAGGTTGAAAACATAAGTTTTAATGCATAAATAATATGTTCTTATGCCTTTTTATTGTGTTTTTCCGAGTCAGACAAATATTTCAGACGGGGAGGGTTCAGATCCCCTCCCCCCCACCTGGATGTGGCGTTGCATCTTTCTCAAATCACAAAACCTAATTCAGGAGAGTTCGCTGTCTTGAATGAAGACTTTATATTATCTAACTTAATTTGATTTTAAGGGCTATTTACATATGGGAAATTCTTACAGCCACATGTTTCTCTACCTTATAAAACGTTTGGTGATTTGTCGTTTCTTGTCATTTGTCATTGATAAAGTAAATCTTTATGGATGTTTCACTCCTTTCAGTTGAGAAAATTATAGATGGTTTCACTCCAACCATAGAAAAGTTTGTGGTTAAGCAACTATAGAAAGAAAAATAACAATTTAATGTAAAAACTAACATACATTTTGAGAGGGGTTTTGGAATCATTGATGGCTGGCTTGAACCCACCGTCTATCATAATTTAAAGTTAATTTACGGTTTTTTTTATTAAAACGTTATTTAGCTACCTGCAAAGTTTTATTGACTGTCCCCATTTCATGTCTCTTAACAAGGTTTTTAGAATAGCACTTTGGGACATTCTTTCTGTAGCCGCGATTCTTTAAAGTTCAACGTTTTTTCTTTAAACACACAACATCTTCTCTGGGGAAGCCCTTTAAGCGTTTATTTAGTTCACGCAAGGTAAGAGTAAGAGTTGTAAGAGAGTAAGAGTTGTAACGGTAAGTTGTCTGTCGGTAAGAGTAACAAGTAGTTTATCGTCAATGTGATCACCACTACCACCATAGACGGAGGCTGAGCCGGGAGATACGCTTCTCATATCATAACGGTGTTTTTGCATCATTTCACTCTCGACAGATTCAGACATGTGAGGATGGTACCAATTCCATTGGTGGTGAGTCCTGACCCTGAGGGCGTAAATCTAACGACTCGCCTCTTGTACTTTTGCATTTCTTCTGGTGTTGGGTGTTTTAAAGGGTCTATACCAACTGGCAGTGGACAGTATGTTGGCGAATAATTGGTCGGTGGGGACATTGGCTTCCATTCTAGAAGTAATTTGTGAGAAATGTCACATCTGCTTTTCTCATCTGAAAATCCCTTTCGCCTGCCCTATTAGTTCAGGGTATTTACCCCACTTTCTTCAAGCAGATATGAGTACTTTCACAAAAAGATCAGATAAGAGACGAAAGCCTCTGAAAATCATCCTTTTCAGGTCCCGTAGGCCAAAAGTACTTTCTCCGTAGTTGTGATCTAATCAGTAGCAAATAAATCCTACCTACATTTCTGCTGAAAAGTCAGTTGGTGTTTTAATGGCTAACAAGTCCACTGTGTGATTTTAATTATGCAGATTGAAAATCATCACACGATTCCCGTTAAAACGAGGTGTGGAATGCAAACGTTTTTAGTAAAAATTGATTATGGGAGGGAGTGGGCTACTGGGTGTGCATCTGACCACTTTGATTCTTCAATCAAAGCTGCTTGTCTATTCTGACTCTTTGTTAAAAATAGTCGTTGAAAAGTGCATGGGGATGGTGGGGTCCATGAACCCGGTTAATTATCTCCATGATAGTGTGAAATTCCTTGCAGAATAAATATAATGTAACATACCAACATCCAGTTTAAATATAATTTAACATCTGCCACTCTGAAAAATAATTGGTGAAATACGAGAAAGGGGGAAGATTATAGAAGTCAAAATTCGTATCTTTGGGCTCTAGGCATACAAGATAAGAATCATCACATGCTTCCAGTTGAAATAACATCCAACATGCTTACCTTTCCGATAAAAATTTGACTTTGAAAGGGGAGGGAGATATTACCTTAAAAGGGCCTCTGGCCACTTTAGATTTTTAATTAAACTGGCCAAACATCTTTGGGTTACTCTAAGTCAAACAAGCAGCAATGTGGCTGCTTTTCTGATTAGAAGCTTTTGGTGGCAGGGATAAGGGATGCTGAGGGCCACAAACTATATCCATGCTCCAACAATATACTTTAAAAAGCTTTTTATGACTCTACTTCGAAGAAGATACAATTTTCCTGCATTTCTGGTGTAAAATAGGTGGGTAAAGGGCACGGAGCTTCTGGGAGGGGGTGGAGGTCACAAGTATTTTTCTTCAAATCATACTGATTGAAAATTCTCGCTTGATCCAGAATCATTAAAATTGCCACTTGCCTACATTCATATAAACAATCCTTTTTCGCTACGTTGCATATCTTAATCATCCTACGTTTCATTAATTTTCATTTTGATGGCTTTACTACTTTATGTTGTTGAATTTCACACCCAATATATCCAAAGAAATCATATAGACCCATAGTTCCATTCCAAACTAAAATGATTATCTGAACTTTAGAACCTATGTACTGTTTTTTTTTTTTTTTTTTTTTTTTCTGCTGATGACGGTCACTAATTTATGTGGTCAAAATAAGCAGAACTTTTTGTTTCTGCTTTTTGATGTGCGTGTAACTGAACCACCGTGTAACTGAATCACAAACTATTGAACCCTGTGCCTGAAGCACCATGTAACTGAACCACCGTGTAACTGAACCATCGTACAACTAAGCCCTTGTATAACAAAACCCATCTTCAATTGAACCCTTAACTCCATTTAACTAAACTCTCGTGCAACTAAACTCCTGTGCAACTCAACTCGATTTAGCTGAACCGCCGTGTAACTAACCACCGAGCAACCAAACCACCGGAACTGAGCTACCGTGCAACTGAACCCCCGTGGAACTGAACTACCTTGCAACTGAACCACCTTGCAACTGATTCCTCATGTAACTGAACCATTGTCTAACTGAGCCACTGAACTCAGTTCTTCAGTGCTTTAAAAATACGATGCAATATCATTGGGTAAATCACAAGTTAGAATTTTTACATGTTCAACTTTGTTGGAATTGTTTGTTTCTTAAAGTCTTGACATAAATGCCGTCATGACCATTCATAAAAAGCTTTGTTGTGTTTTTGCGAAAAAAGAAGATCCGATGTCACAAGCCATTAGAGCTGATTTATTTATTTGTTTTTTCAGATAAGTCAGACCTTTCTGAACGTTAAATAAAAAACATATGAGTTTAAAATATTTGACCTTTGTGAATTTTGATCAGATGTCTTTGAGGAGATATTAGTTGAAAAGGATATGAAGGAAGGGGGTGGGGGGTCTGGTTGCGCTCAAGCTTTTTTTTCCGCATTGCTTCAACATGTCCAGAAAGTTTAAACTTCATACCCTCAGGTTTATACCCTCAGCTCTTCTCAACACATTGCAGATACGTCGTCTTCTAAAAGTGGATGCACAGAGTACCTCTTGATTTAGTTAAAGATGCTCCTAAGCATTTTTTCGAACGATGTGACGGCTAATACCATCAACCATTTTAGATATTGCTGATATTTTCTTTTCATAACCAATAAAGAAAAAAAAAGTGTCTTTTGATTGTGTTTGGGATTCTTCTTGATATTTTCTAAGGTTTTACCTTAATGCTCTATGATTTTTTATTTATTTATAGGATCAAATATGCTCTCTTTTCTTGATAAAAAAAAACACCTTGTATTTTAACAATAAGCAAGGTGCATAACCAACAGCCTTGCACCAGGGGCTAGAGGTTGTGAACCCTAGAGGCTTAGTTATCTTACCTTTGATCCGTGTTTAATAATCTTCTCAAAATTATTGATTGGATATATTTTGGTAAAAAAGAGTGTGTGGGTGAAATTTGATCACTTTTAACGTTTAAAAAGTGTACTGGCGCTTTTGATTTCCAATCGAAAGAGTGCCCCCCACCCCCAGGTTAATTTGAAAATATTCTTAAGAGGGCGAGACTGATTGAGGAAGAAACTGATTGTTCTCTGATTAACTTTGACTCTTCAAAATTAAACTTAAAAATTCAATTTTCCAATCGAATTGTCCCTTTTTAAAGTTTTTACGACCATTTCTTCTGTAAAATCCTTAAATTTAACAATGAGTCACTCGCAATAGTACACAGCCCTTGCCTCAAGGACTTTAGAGCTTTTTGTTAATCATGTCTATTCATCAAGTTTTATTATTTGACTGGAAATTGAAAGTTTTAGTGCCCTTTAAAAGTCAATCGTTAAACCCTTTTTAAGAGTACGATGCGAAAATCCGGTTTCATAGCCACAAAGACAGAACTCAATTTAGTTTGCTACGCATATTGATAGAAGATACTGTCTGAACATGGATTTTGAAATGAAGATTTGGAATAATTTTAAGTTGTTAATTATAATTCTAAGTTGTAATTTTACAATTTTCCTAATACAGTATTGTATTTTCATAATATTTTGTTTTATTTTATTAGCTTTATCCAAAGTTTGGGCTATATATTTGAACATTAGGGGGTAGGCGTGGGGCTCATTATATCAAATACCTAAATTGACCCAATCGAACCACCTCTATATATAAAATATATTTAATTAAAATGTACCTGCGTTGCAGCCTGTCAAACAGTTCGTGGTAACAAACTGTAATAAGGTAAACGAAACTCTAAAAAACGGAATTTTGATGCTAAAAGATATATCAAAAGAATCGAATTTTTATGCTTATTCTAAATATATAAGTTTCAATTAATTTAGTCTTTTTCATCAAAAGTTACGAGCCTGAGAAAATTTGCCTTATTTTGGAAAATAGGGGTAAACATCCCCTAAAAGTCATAGAATAGTAACAAAAATCACACCATCGAATTCACCGTATCAGAGAACCCTATAGCAAAAATTTCAAGCTCCTATCTAAAAATATGGAATTTCGTATTTTTTTCCAGAAGACGAATCACGGGTTTATTTGTTTGTTTGTTTGTTGTTGTTTTTTTGTTTGTTTTTTTCTTTTCCCCAGTGGTCATCGTGTCAACCAAGTGGTCCTAGAGTGTCGCAAGAGGGCTCATTCTTACGGAAATGAAAAGTTCTAGTGCCATTTTTAAGTGATTTAAAAAATTGGAGGGCACCTAGGCCCCCTCCCACACTCATTATTTTCCAAAAGTAAGCGGATTAAAATTTTGAGATAGCCATTTTGTTCCGCATAGTCGAAAAACGTAATAACCATGTCTTTGACAATGACTTACTCCCCCATAATCCCTGGGGGAGGGGCTGCAAGTTACAAACTTTGACCAGTGTTTACACTAGTAATGGTTATTAGGAAGTGTACAGACATTTTCAGGGATATTTTTTTGGTTGGAGGGGGGGGGGGTTGATGGGAGGGGGCTATGTGGGAGGATCTTTCCTTGGAGGAATATGTCATGGGGGAAGAAAAATTCAATGAAAAGGGCGCAGGATTTTCTAGCATTACTATAAAAAAACAATGAAAAAAATAAATATGAAAACGTTTTTCAATTGAAAGTAAGGAATAGCATTGAAATTTAAAACGAACAGAGATTATTAACGCATATGAGGGGTTCTAAAAGTACTTTAGCATAAAGAGCGAGGTATTTAGGAGGAGATAAATACCTCGCTCTTTATGCTAAAGTATTTTTAGTAATTTCAACTATTTATTCTACGGCCTTTTTGATTCAGGGATCATTCTTAAAGAATTGGGACAAAACTTAAGATTTAGTGTAAAGAGCGAGGTATTAACGAGGGTACAAACCCCCTCGTACACATAATAAAAATATAAGAATATAAAAGTTCGTTACGTAAGTTAATTCTTAAGTAACGCATATTTTTTACTAATAAAAACGTTCGTTAAAAATTAAAAGTTCTAGTAGCCTTTTTAAGTAACCGAAAAATTGGAGGGCAGCTAGGCCTCCTTCCCCACCCCTTATTTCTCAAAATCGTCTGATCAAAACTAAGAGAAAGCCATTTAGCCAAAAAAAAATTAATATACAAATTTCATTTCAATAATTTATGTGCGGAAAGCCAAAATCAAACATGCATTAATTCTAAAACATTCAGAAATTAAATAAAAAAAAATAGTTTTTTTAACTGAAAGTAAGGAGCGACATTAAAACTTAAAACGAACAGAAATTACTCCGTATATGAAATGGGTTGTCCCCTCCGCAATCCCTCGCTCTTTACGCTAAAGTTTGACTCTTTGCGACAATTCTACTTTTTAAAACAATTAAAAGCTTTAGCGTAAAGAGCGAGGCGTTGAGGAGGGGACAACCTATTTCATATACGGAGTAATTTCTGTTTGTTTTAAGCTTTAATGTCGCTCCTTACTTTCAGTTAAAAAAACTAGTTTTTTTTATTTAATTTCACTAAAGAACCTAAGTCACTAAGTAACCGAGTTTTTTACCCCTCCAGGTTAAAAATTAAACAAAACAAATTTTAGCCTGGTTAGTACAGTGGGGGTGATTTTAATAGTTCACCAGGGCTTGGAGTCAACTCGAAAGTTGTAAAGAGACAGTCAAGGGCTCATGTGAAAGCTAAGACTGTTTTATACAACTACTCTGACAGTGCTAAAGTAAAATGCAATTTTTCACACACAGAAACTGCAATTTGTATATCATTTCCGCATAATATCTGTAAAAAGTATACCAGTAGGCACTTTACAATCGTAAAGCCATAAACAGAGGTTTTGATCAGCCCGTTTAGCCAAAAAGCGTTTTTTATTATTTTTTGAGCAAAAATAGCCCTAGTCTCAGTGTGAATCCCCCTTACGGCAACTTTAATACTATTTTGTCATTTTACTGGTAACATGCAACGTTTCTGACGAATACGCGCAGAGAAATATCTCTTTGCGCATCTAAATCAGATTTTAGAACATGCTTTCAGTTTAATTCTAGCTAGAATGTAGAAATCAATGGGTATGAACTTGCAATGAGTAAGCCATGTATTTATATAGATTAAATATAAAAAAATAAGTTTTTTTAACTGAAAGTAAAGAACGACATAATTAAAGCGAAATTTGCATATTGATTTTTACTTTTTTTGGCTAATTGACTTTCTCAAAGTTTTGATGAGACGATTTTGAGAAAAAACGTAGGGGGCCTATTTGCCCTTCTATACACAAT
Source organism: Artemia franciscana (assembly GCF_032884065.1). NCBI lineage: Eukaryota > Metazoa > Arthropoda > Branchiopoda > Anostraca > Artemiidae > Artemia > Artemia franciscana. The sequence goes on along the minus strand of NW_027067390.1, from coordinate 390,215 downwards.
TTATAAATTTACGCAGCCAATTTCAATATTCTTCTATTTTTATTACGTAATTGAGGGGGTTTGCCCTCTCTTCAATTCCTCGCTCTTTCTGCTTAAGTCTGAATGTTTTTCTAATTTTTAAGAATGACCCCTGAATCACTAGGGCTGTTTAGTTAAAATAAATAGATTTTTTGAAATTACTAAGGATACTTTACCGTAAAGAGCCAGCTATTGAGAAGGGGACAAACCCCCTCATATACAGAATAATTTCTGTTCGCTTTAAGTTTTAATGTTTCTCCTAACTTTCAGTTAAAAAACTTGTTATTTTTATTTAATTTCTGGACAATTTTTAACTAATGCAGGTTTTGATTTTGGCTCACCGTACATGAATAATTAGAACAAAATTTGTATATTAGATTTACTTTTTCGGCTCCTTTGATTTTTGAAATAAAATGGAATCGCTATGGGCATCAAGTCTTGGCTAATTGTAGAAATAAGCCAAGACAGATAGTCCAATTGAGTGAGAGGCAATTCTTGTTTTTTCAAAGTTGTGATTTGACGATTTGAGATAAACAGGGGCTATGGTTCTAGCTCCCCTCCAATTTTTTGGCTACTCAAAAAGGTCGTATATTTTTATTTTCGTATATTTTTATTACTATTTGTATATTTTATTACGTATATGAGGGGGTTCGTCTACTCGTCAATACATAGCTCTTCACATCAAAGTTAAAATTTTGTTCCAATTCCTTAAGAATGATCCCTGAATCACGAAGTCCGTTTAATTAGAATAAATAGATCTTTTGAAATTACTAAGAATACTTTAGCGCAAAGGGTGAGGTATTGAAGAGGGTACGAAATCCCTCATATACGTAATAATTTCTGTTCGCTTTAATCTTTAATGTTTCTCCTAACTTTCAGTTAAAAAATTTGTTTTTTTTTCATTAATTTCTGAACATTTTTTAATTAATGCAGGTTTTGATTTTGGCTCACCGTACATGGATAATTAAAACAGAATTTGTATATTAATTCTACTTTTTTGGCTCCGTTGATTTTTTAATACAATGGAATCGTTGTGGGCATTAAGTCTTGGCTAATCAAACAATTCATGGTACGAACTGTAGTAAGGAGCGACCCGGCTCAATAGTAACCAAAACTCTAAAACATGGAACTTTGATACCAATAGCTACATCAAAAGAATCACATTTTAGTGCTGATTTTAAATATATAAGTTTCATCAAGTTTAGTCTTACGTGTCAAAAGTTAAGAGCCTGAGATAAGTTGCCTTATTTTAGAAAATAGGAGGAAACAACACCTAAAAGTCATAGAATCTTAACGAAAATCAGACCATCAGATTCAGCGTATCAGAGAAACCTACTGTAGAAGTTTCAAGCTCCTATCAACAAAAATGTAGAATTTGTATTTTTTGCCAGAAGGCAGATCACGGATGCGTTTTTATATTTTTTGTTTTTTTTCCAGGGGTGATAGTATCGACTCATTTGTCCTATAATGTTGCGAGAGGGCTCATTCTAACGAAAATGAAAAGTTCTAGGGCCTAAAAAAGGCACTTTTAAAGTGCCTTAAAAAGTTAAGTGACCAAAAAAATTGGAGGGCCCCTAGGCCCCCACCCCTCTAATTATTTTCCCAAATCAACGGATCAAAATACTGAGATAGCCATTTTATTCAGCGTAGTTGAAAAACCTTATAACTATGTCTTTGGGGACCACTCAATCCCCCACTTCATTAAGAATGACCCCTATAACACAAAAGCCGCAGAATAAATAGTTGAAATTACTAAGAATACTTTAGCGTAAAGAGCGAAGTATTAGGAAGAGGTGAGCCCCTCATATGCGTAATAATTTTGTTCGCTTTAAGTTTTAATGCTGCTCCTTACTTCCAGTTGAAAAAACTTTTTCATATTTATTTTTTCATTGTTTTGTTTTTAAATAATGCTAGAAAATCTTGTGCTCCCTTCATGGAAATTTTCTTCCCCCATGACAAATTCCTCGATGAGAAGCTCCCCCAGAATATCCCCCTCTTCTCAATCCTTCCCCAAACAATAAATCCCCCTGAAAACGTCTGTACACATCCCAATAGCCATTACTATATGTAAGCACTGGTCAAAGTTTGTAACTTGTAGCCCCTGCCACGGGGACCGTGATTGAGAAGAGGGGGATATTCTGGGGGAGCTTCTCATCGAGGAATTTGTCATGGGGGAAGAAAATTTCCATGAAGGGAGCACAGGATTTTCTAGCATTATTTAAAAACAAAACAATGAAAAAATAAATATGAAAAAGTTTTTTCAACTGGAAGTAAGGAGCAGCATTAAAACTTAAAGCGAACATAAATTATTACGCATATGAGGGGCTCACCTATTCCTAATACTTCGCTCTTTACGCTAAAGTATTCTTAGTAATTTCAACTATTTATTCTGCGGCTTTTGTGTTATAGGGGTCATTCTTAATGAATTGGGACAAAATTTAAACTTTAGTGTAAAGAGTGAGGTACTGACGAGGGCTAGAACCCCCTCATATTGGTAATAAAAATTTGTGTAAGTCATAAAACTTATGATTTGCTTCTAGTACATGGTTTTTTGGTTGAAGAAGTAATTTATTGTCTGCTTGCACTTGGGGTATATGTAATTTGCCAATTCTTTATATTTCTCGGATTCAAATTGAGCCTCAAAACCAGACTTCCTTTTCTTTCTGGCAAGCATGGGGTAAATTTAAATATAAGGCAGCTGTTATTCGATGTTTGCCCCCTAATGTTGCCATATTTACATTTTGTAAGTGAAATATGCTTTCTGGCGGGAAAAGTTTTCAGAAAGCACTTCTTCTGCCACTTCTAAAGTTCTTTGGAAATTTCAAGGACATTTCCTTCTGTGCTCTACTGTACATTTGATCTTTACCAGACAGCATTTCCCTATTGACAAACTCTGTGTTTCCCTGAGCTGGTATTTAGTATCTTTTTTATATCGTGTTGTTAAAAATTCTTTTTAAACCATTGAAACACCAAGGACATGAAAATAAGAGCAGCTTTTCACCCTGGATCCATATTAGGTTTACTGATAACTATAAACAGAATATATATATATACATACATATATATATATATATATATATATATATATATATATATATATATATATATATATATATATATACATATATATATATATATATATATATAATATATATATATATATATATATATATATATATATATATATATATATATATATATATATATATATATATATATATATATATATATATATATATATATATATATATATATATATATATATATATATATATATATATATATATATATATATATATATATATATATATATATATATATATATATATATATATATATATATATATATATATGTTTATGTCGGCAACTTAAAAATCATTAAGTTCTTAAGGCTGTATCACGATTTCTGGATTCAACTTGGCAACGGTTTACGTCCATAGGAGATCAATTGTAAGCAATCTGCCGGTTCCTGAAAAAGCTAGACCTGTTGGTTTTTTGTGATACACTGAATGTGATGGTGTAGTCAAATAGTTCGTGGTAACGAACTGTAGTAAGGAGCAACCCCTCTCAATAGTAACCAAAACTCTAAAAAACAGATTTTTTATAACAATAGTTATATCAAAAGAATTGCATTTTAATGTTGGTTTTAAATACATAAGTTTCATTCATTTTAGACTTACCCATCAAAAGTTAAGAGCCTGAGAAAATTGGACTTATTTTAGAAAATAGGGGAAACACCCCTTAAAAGTCATAGAATTGTAACGAAAATCTCACCATCAGATTTAGTGTATCAGAAAATTCTGCAGTAGAAGTTTCAAGCTCTTTTCTTCAAAAATGTGGAATTTTGTACTTTTTACCTCATGACAGATCACAGAAGCGTGTTTATTTGTTGTTTTTTTTCCAAGGGGTGATCATATCGACCCCGTGGTCCTAGAATTTCGTGATAGGGCTCATTCTAATGGAAATTGAAAGTTCTAGTGCCCTTTTTAAGTGACAAAAAATTGGAGGGCATATAGGGCACCTCCCACGCTACTTTTTTCCCAAAGTCACCGGATCAAAATTTGGAATAGCCATTCTATTCAGAATAGTCTAAAAACCTAATAAGTATGTCTTTGGGGACGACTTACTCCCCAACAGTCCTCATGGGATGGGCTACAAGTTGCAAAGCTTGACCAGTGTTTACGCATAATAATGGCTATTGGGAAGTGTACAGACGCTTTCAGGGGGATTTTTTTTACTGGGGGAGGGATACGGGAGGAAATTTCCATGGAGGAATTTGTCATGGGGAAAAAAATTCCGTGAAGGGGGCGCAGGATTTCTTATCATTTTTTTAAGAACAATGAAAAAATAAATATGAAAAAGTTTTTTCAACTGAAAGTAAGGAACAGCATTAAAACTTAAAACAAACAGAGATTATTACGCATATGAGGGGTTAACCTTCTCCTAATACCTCACTCTTTACGCTAAAGGGCTTTATTAATTTCAACTATTTATTCTACGGCCTTTGTGATTCAGGGGTCATTCTTAAGGAATTGGGACAAAATTTAAGCCTTAGTGTAAAGAGCGAGGTATTGACGAGGGGGGAGCCCCCTCATATATGTGATAAAATGATACGAGTATAGAAGTTCGTTACTTAAGTCAATTCGTAACTTACGTATATTTTTACTAATAAAAACGTTCGTAAAAAATTAAAAGTTTTAAATGACCTTTTTTATGTGCCTTTGAAATAACCAAAAAATAATAGCAAATTAAATAACTAAAATTACCAAAAAATATTAGCCTTTTAAATAATCAAAAAATCGGACGGTGACCAACGCCCCGCTCTTTGCGCTAAGGTTTCTTACTGTTTTAAAAATTAGAGTTGAGAGAAAGAGTCAAACTTTAGCGTAAAGAGTGAGGCATCGAGGAGGGAACAGCCCCTTTCATATACGGAGTAATTTCTGTTTTTTTAACTTTTAATTTCGCTCCTTACTTTCAGTTAGAAAACTTGTTTTTTTATTTAATTTTAATTAAGGCTCTTGGACTTTTAGTGGGTACTCTCCCCAATTTTCAAAAACCAGGCTCATTTTCTCAGGCTTGTAGTATTTAACGGGTAACACTAAGCCTAATGATTCTTATATATATGGAATCCTCACAATAGGTCGATTCTCTTGATATTATCATGAACTGTTTGATAAAAAGGGTATCAACTGATGTATTCATTTTCAGCCTTACTGAATTATCAAAGAAACTGCAAATTTACCGAATGGGCAATTTTTTTCCCTAAACTATTTTTTTAGAAACATGTTTTTAGACTTTTGGTTACCACACCCTAATTGGATCCCTCTTAGTGTGTCTAAGGGCTGAAAATGTAATTTCCTAAATACGATTATTGAAGTAAAAAAAGATCTTAAGAAACAAAATCAAGTGAATATAAGAAACAAAATAGAGGCAAAATAAATATTTAGCCATATTCTTTTTATCTGCCTTTTATGCAATTTTGCTTTACATTGGACCGAAAATTAAATAACCCTTTTTGCCATCATTCCTAATTGGCATATTTATGCTTATTTCCTTTGCTAGCTATAAAAACCTTTTAAAAACCAAACGAGACACAAAATACAATCATTAATGTAATTAAAAAAAGTCGTACTTCATAAAAGAACAAAATCGAGCCAAGTAGAGGTAGGGCACTGGTGCATACTAGAATAGATATTTTGTGTCTATGTATTTTTTCTACAAAAACCCTTGATGGTTAATTAGGCTACTGTGTTTTTTGATCGTTTATCCACAAAATCATATTTTGCAAAATAATAGAATCTATAACACCATACCTAGTAAGCGATTGGCCTTTAAGAATGTTTAACATAAAATGAAATTTTGTTATGCCATCCAGGATCGTATTTTTTACTTAGTTAGCCTTTCACCTTTGCTATGAAAGGCTCTGGTTTTTTTGTTTTGTTTTTTGTTTTTTTTTTCAAGGCTGTTTGTTTTAAGGTCTGGTTTTTAATTTATTTCTTGGATTTTTATTTTTTCGCCCATCAGGATCACGCCAATTATGTGAGTACTCTCATATTGTGAAAGCATTCATTTATCTGTATGAAAATCAAATTAAATCCTCTTTTCTTCAGGTCAAGGAGACTATGACAGACTAAGGCCTTTGAGTTGTCCACAAACTGATGTCTTTCTCAAATGTATCTCCATCTCCTTTTGAAAACGTCCCAGAAAAGGTAATTCCATATTTTTTTTTTTAGTTTCAACTTCTTTTAAGGGACAGAATTAATGCAAACCTATGCCCAGTCTGTTCAGAGCTGTTATATACTACTAATACAAATAATTACACACTGCAGCACCAAGCTACGCACGCTCCTCCTCCAACCTAATCCATTTAAAGCCTCCCTCTTTACACCCTTCCAGGAAGTTCCCATTTCCTTTAAATCTTTTTTTATGACATCCTCCCAACCCAGACAAGGACGACCTGCTTTCCGTGTAGCCCCAGACGGCTGGCCATAAAGGGCAATCTTTGGCAATCTGTCATCCTTCATCCTCAGAACGTGGCCAAGCCATCTCAACCGTTCTTTCATTATAGCTCTAGAAAGCGGGATTGAACCACATTTTTCCTACAACCTACCGTTTAAAATATGGTCAGTCAGCCGGGTACCCAGAAGAATCCGTAGGCAATTTCTCTGCAAACTTCTAGTAAATTTTCACCTGCTTTTCGGAGCACCCATACTTCAGAGCCATATTTGACCACTGTCATCACTGTGGCCTCCAATATTCTAATCTTGGTTTGCAGACTTAACTTTCTATTCTTCAAAACTTTTTTTAACTGTGAAAAAACACCCTGAGCCTTAGCTATTCTACTTTTAACATCTTCACTGCTCCCACCATCTTTACCAATAATACTACCAAGGTAACTGAAGCTCCCAACCTGATCAATCTTTTCGTTACCTTGTGTCACCTGTTCATCTTCACTTATTCCTAACCTTTGTGACTTAGTCTTCTTAACATTAATTTTCAAGCCTATTTTACCAACCTGAACTCGCAAAATCTCCAAAAAGTCATTTATTTTGCTCACACTTTCATCTAATATGCTTAAATCATCAGAATAATCTAAGTCCAGGAGCATTCTTCTTCCCCCTTTGATCCCATGATGGAATCAAATGGAGCATTTAACACAAATATATATATATATATATATATATATATATATATATATATATATATATATATATATATATATATATATATATATATATATTTGTGTTAAATCTCTACTCGAAATTCCACATATCAGTAAAGAATTTCTATTTTAAGTGCCAAGTACTGCGCAAGAGAGAGAGAGAGAGAGAGAGAGAGAGAGAGAGAGAGAGAGAGAGAGAGAGAGAGAGAGAGAGAGAGAGAGAGAGAGAGAGAGAGAGAGAGAGAGAGAGAGAGAGAGAGAGAGAGAGAGAGAGAGAGAGAGAGAGATAGAGAGAGAGAGAGAGAGAGAGAGAGAGAGAGAGAGAGAGAGAGAGAGAAAGAGAGCTTTTAATTGTTTTAAAAAGTAGAATTGTGGCAAAGAGTCAAACTTTAGCGTAAAGAGCGAGGGACTGCGGAGGGGACAACCAATTTCATATACGGAGTAATTTTTGTTCGTTTTAAGTTTTAATGTCGCTCCTTACTTTCAGTTAAAAAAACTAGTTTTTTTATGTAATTTCTGAACGTTTTTGAATTAATGCATGTTTGATTTTGGCTCTCCACGCATAAATTATTAAATGAAATTTGCATATTAATTCCTTTTTTGGCTAAATGGCTTTCTCTTAGTTTTGATCAGACGATTTTGAGAAATAAGGGATGAGGAAGGAGGGCTAGTTGCCATGCAATTTTTCGGTTACATAAAAAGGCAACTATAAATTTTAATTTTTAACGAATTTTTTTATTAGTAAAAAATATACGTAGCTTAAGAATTAACTTACATAACAAACTTTTATATTCTTTAATTTTTATTATGTATATGAGGGGGTTTGTACCTTCGTTAATTCCTCGTTCTTTACAATAAATCCTAAGTTTTGTCCCAATTCTTTAAGAATGACCCTTGAATCAGAAAGGCCGTAGACTAAATAGTTGAAATTACTAAAAATACTATAGCATAAAGAGCGAGGTATTTATCTCCTCCTAAATACCTCGCTCTTTATGCTAAAGTATTTTTAGAACCCCTCATATGCGTAATAATCTCTGTTCGTTTTAAGTTTCAATGCTACTCTTTACTTTCAATTGAAAAACACTTTTCCATGTTTATTTTTTCATTTTTTTTATAGTAATTTTAGAAAATCCTGCGCCCTTTTCATTGAATTTCTGTTCCCTCATGGCATATTTCTCCAAGGAAAGATCCTCCCACATAGCCCCCTCCCCTCAACCCCACACCCAAAACCAAAAAAATCTCCTGAAAACGACTGTACACTTTCCAATAACCATTATTATATGTAAACACTGGTCGAAGTTTGTAACTTGCAACCCCTCCCCCAGGGACTGTGGGGGAGTAAGTCATTTCTAAAGACATAGTTATTATGGTTTTTGACTATGCGGAAAAAAATGACTATCTAAAAATTTTGATCTGTTGACTTTGGAGAAAAAATGAGCGTGGGAGGGGGCCTAGGTGCCCTCCGAGTTTTTTGGTCACTTACAAAGGGCACTAGAACTTTTCATTTCCGTTAGAATGAGGCCTCTTGCAACATTCTAGGACCACTTGGTCGATAAATGACCCCTGGGAAAAAAAAAAAAAAACAAACAAATAAACACGCACCCGTGATTTGTCTTCTGGCAAAAAATACGAAATTCCACATTTTTGTAGATAGGAGCTTGAAAATTTTGAAAATTATTGACGTCAATATATATATTATAAAAATATGTTTTTATTAATTGAGTATTAACTTAAACGAACAGAAATAATTATATATATGAAAGGGGCTGTCCCCTCCTCAATGCCCCACTCTTTACGCTAAAATTTGACTCTTTCTCACAACTCTACTTTTTAAAACAATAAAAAAGGTATTATGTACCTCTGATTGAATTACGGATGCTATGAAGTCTCCCAATAGCCTATTTCCTGAAATGATCCGTGATGGATTCTTATTGCTTCCATCATTCCATTACCCAAAGTGATTTTTTTGTAGTGATTGATGCATGGAGAATTTAATTGACTAGCCTAATGTTATATTTTGATTTAAACTGCCCTTGTTCATTCCAACGATTAAAGAATAATGGAAAACTGCAGGGTATTTTAGTGGGGGAAGGATAGAAAATATTTTTAATGTCAGAAAGATGTCGTTTATTTCGAATATTATGATTTTTTTTTGTTTCAGGGAGAGAGTTGGAAATCAACTTAACCCTCAAAATGAATTCTAAAATGTTGCAAAAAAAGGGGGAGAATTTTTTGACTTAATTTGGTCCTTGAAATTTTGGGTTTGTTTTATAATGGACTATACCTTATTCTTAACCAATATCCGCTTACTTACAAAGCTATGATTTGAATAGACTATTATCATTATAATAGATTATTATAAATAGGTAAAATTGCACCGCAATGCAATTTCCTACACAAAACAGTGGGAGGGGGGGGGGGGCTAAGCTTGGTCTAAGAATCCCAGAAAATAAAAAAAATGTTGACCTGAAAATATATATTGTTTCTTGCTTAAGAAAAAAATCTTCTGACCTCCACCTCCCTTACCATCGAGTCAGATATTTCTGCGCATATGCACGTGGAGATGAATTTCTAGAGTCCACACACCGATGGAGGAATGGCGGGCTGACTTATAAACAACATAGGCTACTGGCAAATTCTAAACTATGGGGAATTGTGAAAAATTGTAAAAATTATACCATTTTGGAGAGAAGGGGCAAGGTCCCAAAAGTTCCCCTGGTCCCTCTCCCAATGTGTTTCTGTGAAAGACATTTTGTGCTCCAAGTGTCATGTGTTGGTAGAAATTTTGCGAAGGGGGACTTGATTCTCTTAATTTTTTTTTCGGTATTCTATTGAAAAGCACAGAAATAATTTGCTATCTCGTTTGGAACCGAGAATCAAAAGTTCTTATCTTAACGAAAACTGTGTTCCTATATTTTTGTGATATATGACAGATACACGAGCCTTCACTTATAGTTCTTATGGTTTTGCTTATTCTGTGCTAGTAATGATTGATCAGCTATTTTTTTTTTTCTTTCTTTTTTAGCTTCAATTACTTTCTCTTTGTACCGTTAGGTTGATGTATATTTTCAGATATATTTGCTGAGATTCCTGTTGTTGTTTTTTTTTTTTTTTATTGTTTTTTTTTTTTTTTGGTTTGATTTGATAGATTGAAGATTGAAGATGGGATCCAGCTCTAAATGGGTACCTGAAGATATATTGGGAAGGTAGCCGGGAAGGGTTTGCGAAAGAACAGGATGGCTGCCGACCCCTCCCTTTCATTGCACTTCCTTACTGAAAAGCCATGAAATAGAGATCAAAACTGCCGATAGTGATTTTAAAATTCAATGTCTTCTTTTCTTTTCTTCTTATTTTTTTAAGATTGAAAATGGAGGGATCTTGAGTTTAAAGTGGTTTAGGTGGGTTCTGACCATGCTTTTAAATAGGGGAATGAAAGATAGGATCATGTACCAACATTTATTATGAGATATTGGAAGGAGATTAATAAACGAATTATAAGAGGAAAATATGATGAGATGTTGGGATGGAGGCTCGGGTTACCCTTTCGTGGAAAGGCTGAGGGAGGGAACACTTTAGATTGACCCATTGAAATCACTAGAGTCGGATTAGAATACAGTTTGAGGTGTTTTATTCCCTACAATAAGACTTCTTTTCATCCCCGATGAAGGTTGAACCTGTGTCTCTCCTATGAATGAAAAAAGGCGGGAAATTACTGAACTGGAAACTTGAATTAGTTCTGTAAAGAACTTACAACATAATATAGGTAGACAATAGGCTTTTATTTCCTTTACAAAAAAACAATCAGAATTGCACAATATGGCAAAAAAACTTCTTCCATTTTTGGTTTTTATTTCATATTTGGCCTGTTAACAAGGTAACAATAAGCTAAACCATGCCATTTTCCATTATTAAATATTAGAGATTTTAATTTTCTGTTTCCAGGTGTTCGATAGAGATGAACCGAAACGAGAAAAGCTGCTTTATGTTACTGTTAAAGCTGTTGATGAAGGATTCCCAGCATTGGATGTACTTTGCACCTTTTCAGTAAAAATGACAACGCGCCCATAGATAAAAATGTAAGTCTGTAGTTTCAGTGTATACTAATACTACATTTAATCGCAGTATTAGCCGATCCTTCTGCCAGGATTCTGCATTTTATTCGGGGGGGGGGGGGGCTCAACTAATTGAAGATATCGTCTTATGATTAGGTCGTTTTCACCGAAGTTTATATCAGATTTTCTTGATTTTACTGAAGAGTGATGATAAGACTTTAAGCTTCTCTAATATTCCAACTTGTTAAAAAGATAGATGGCATGAAATATGTCCATATGTTTAGGGATATGTATATAATAAAACTTTAGATATTTGCATTTTATGATTTTTTCTTATTTGAGAAGAGGTCAGCGAAAAGTTTCTGTCCCCTAGCATTCTAAATGAACGAACTCCTATTTTTGCAAACTTTGGATACGTGAAGCTTGACGATCATGACAGCCATCTATTTTATTATTAAATGACGACTTTTTTGCATCGAAGTTTCACCTACAAATTTGTAAAGGGCAATTTCTGAAAAAGTAATTTTTAAAGAAATCCGTTAAATTGTTGGATTTTGCCTAATTTAAAATTTAAATGAATAGCTGGCTGTGTTGCAGAGGGAGATTCCCTGTCCAACAATTTATGATTGGGAGATTCTTCCGAAAAAAAAAACAATCTGGAAACCCTTGTTCTTAGCTGAACGCTGTTTTTATTGTTACTATTGTTATTTGGTTTGAAGGCGTTAAACAAACATACATTTTAACAAAATCGTATCGTACTTTTCAGCCTATTTGAACCAAAAGTAATTTACTTTTCTTTTTTTTCGTTTACTACTGATAATCATATAATTATATTGTTATTGCACACATTGCTGAATTATATATGATAAAAATAAAATAATTGCAAATTAGAACATATAGATTTATCTCAAGTGTGTCGGTTCCATGCTGAAACCTCCGGATCTTTGCTGTTCACACTATTTATCGTTAACAGCTTTCGGATTTTAATAGTCTGAATCAAACCATGCTAGAAAATAATCTTTAAAGTTTTGGCATGGAAAGTTTCATTTTGATATGTTTTTATCATTAGAAAATCTTCAAATATCAAGCGGGCAAATAGTAATTATGATAATAATCGACCGCCTTTAAGTGTAACGAATACAGAAGTGTAAACTTTCTAGTTTATTTGAATAATAAGTTGAACCAATAAAATTGGTTGTATTTTTAAATAGAAGAGGCACTATTTGGGGGCCCAAGGCTTTTCGCTCTGGACTGTTTATTGTGTCAAGCGCCTAAATGAAATACAATGAAAAATATTTAGGCACATGCTCCTTGTGTACGTTTTGATTTGTTATTTTTCTGCATTTCTAAGGTTAACACAAAAAGACAAAACAAACGGGTATAATTCTCAGCCATTGATAATTCAGCCAGGATAATTTTCTATAAACCTTAGTTTTGCCCTAGGATGGATGGATGATAAGATTATCTATCAACAAGTGAAAATGACATCATTTTTATACGATCCTGTAAAAAGGCTTATGCCACTCATTCAGACTGTCTTTCTTGTCTTTTTCTCCAATTAGCCATGGCAACTTGATTTTCATTCAAAAATCAACAGACTCTGTCTTAGCCTTTGATTTTTGAATTAAAATCAAGTTGCCATCAAGCCATGGCTAATTGGAGATAAAGCCAGTATGTAATGAAAAAAACAGATATTTGAGCAAAGACCTCCGCTAACCCACCTTCAATGCTTAAAAAAAAGACCTGACTTGATGCCCACTTAATTGGCCATGACTTGACTTTTTCCACAACTATTCCATTTTCAATTAAAAAAAAAAAAGACAAAAAAAAGACTACCCTTTGGAAGTAGGCTAAACAGAAAAAAGGAGCCATCCTATTGTACGACGAAAAGCGGAGAAGTAACTCAGAACCAATAGTCTTGCAAGTATCAGAGCTTATCTGAAATCCTACGATTTTAATAGTTCAACGCAAGACGATAGTTTTTCTATTATTCGATGGCTAAGATTCAGCTTTATCCACCTAACGAATTGGTTTTAAAATTGATTTGTTTTCTTTTAGATATAAAAATAAATTGAAAATTGGCTGAGAACCATCGAAAAAGAGAAAAAAAATCCTCTTTATAAATAATTTTTTACAATTCTTTAAGAATAAGTTCTAGCAATATGACTTGTGGATAGATCTGAGAAAACAATGGGTCCGATTATATAATTTTCATGTTCTTTTGGTGCTAGGTACAGCTGTTATTGACGCGAAATCACATGTTTCAGAGGGAGCATTAATCTTCATGCTAATTTTATTGTTATTATTATTATTTTAATTGTTACTATTAGATTTTATTAGTTTATTATTACTACATTATTTTCTCTTATACTCTTTGCCTCTTTAATATTGAATACAAAAATGAAGAAATTTATAAGTTTGCCCCAGAGGTTGTAATAATACTTAGATGAATTAAAAAAAAGTATAGCTAAGATAACAATAATTATAGAAGCGGGGACTTTCAACCGTCAATTATTTTGATATTGTTCATAAATTCTTGCATGTATCCTGTCAATGATTAATACTACACTTCATTCCCGAGTTTTGATTACAAGAATGTCTTGACAGATTCATTTAAACCAATTTCGTTTTTATTCCAGTGCTGCTTAGTAAACTTAGCAAATGTCCATTTTTGTCCATATTCTTTTTCATCTTGTTTTAGTCCATATTTCTTCAATAATAAATATTCAGCATGCTGCTAAAGTGCACAAAGTTTGAATTTTGTCAACTAGGGATTGCGTTTCACAAAATAATTTATCTGCTCTCCGAAGCAGAAATATGGATTATAAATTCATAATTGTTTTTACAATAAATATTAAATGTTTTTTACGTCTGTGCAGCGAATTTGTTATTTCATCTTATGTGTTACTGTTAATAGTACTCTCACATGTGCACAAAGGATAATAGTCAAACGTTTTCTTATACGACCTGTCTTAGGACCCAAAGGCGTACACGGGAAGGGAGGGGGAGCTTGAGGCCCGGACCCCCTTCTCATATCCTAAATTTTTGTGTAGATTTCTAAGCACTTTTTATTCAAATTACTAAGTACAGTTTCCATTTTTTATTCCCCCTCCCGACTTCTATAATTTTTTTGGGGGAGTATCCTTAAGAACCGTAAGTCTCTTTGATTTATGAGTAGATACTGAATGTGCAATGACGATAGATAACAAAACTGCATCTGACGCGTAATTTGGCTGTTATCATTTAGCCTTTATTTGTATTAGTTAAACTCTGTGAAAATTCGATTTGAATTTTGAAAATACCATGAAAGTTGAATATTGACTAAAATAAAGTTGCAATCCCTAATCCACATACATAATTATTAGATACACGCTATAATCTCAATTTTGAGCAGCACGTAGCCTCCTCAGCCTCCTCTATGATTTAGCTCGGGAATATCTTAAAGAATATTAATATTTTTTAATTTTTGAGTAGGTGCTAAAATGCTGAATGTGCTGTAACGATAGATAACAAAAGTGTATGGAATGCGCAATCTGGGTGTTACCACTTGGGCTTTATTATCTATAAAAATTAGAGTTGAATTTTGAAATAGCGAGAAAGTTCAATATTGACGAAAACCAAATTGCAATACCTCGGGTGTTTTAACTAGTTATCCAATACGATACAAGGTTGTTTTTATAATTGTTACCGTTTTAATGTTGTGTTAAAACCAATATTATACAAAGTGGAACAAATCGATTTATTTTTGTTTTGTTGTATCAGCTCTATTATGTGTTGTTAAGTAAATAGCAAATTGACAAATTTCGATTTTAAAACGGGAATAAAAAGTTTTTGTTCGGGGGCGGAAGGTTACAAAAAACTTAAAAATACATACAGAATTTGTTTATATGCATTTTGTTCCTGTTTTAAGAGTCAAGGAATTTTGTTTGGGGGGACGGGTCAAATCTGGTACCCCTATGGATACGGCCTTGTCCGTAGCATTAAAATGTATATTTACTAAATAAGTATTGCAGTCAAATAACTGACTGAAATTACATCTGCTATTTTTTATAATTCTTATGTACATTAATAAGGTTTATCTGTTTATTCCCATAATTTATTGTAAGACGGACACTAAGGATCTGGAAATTGAGAATGAAATGAAATTAAACCCCAGTCACGAGAAGAAAAAAAGAGTAAAGCAGAGATGAAAATGGAAGAGTTTCATATCTTAAAGGCTTCACTTCAAATCTGGAATTTTCAGCAGTTGCCTATTCTTCTTTTAAAAATTATATTTTGAGAATATAGCCGATTTGAAGATTTTAAGATTGGTCGAATATTATGCCGTCCGTTTAGGTTCTAATTTGAGTAATTGATAACATGAGATTGGGCGTTTTTAACCTCATCTGCTATTTTTACTTCAGTTTCAACTTTCACCTACTTCACCAGTATTTTACTTTAGTTTTTATTTCTCCTGATTCTTCAGTATTTTACCTCAGCTTCAATTTTGGCTTCACCTACTTCACCAGTATTTTTAGTTCAGCATTAACTTTAGCTTTGCTTACTTAACTAGAATTTTATGTCAGCTTCAACTTTAAATTCGCTTTTTTTTATCAATATTTTTACTTCAACTTTATCTACTCCTACTTGACCAATATTTTTACTTCAGCTTTAATTTCACAGGTATTTTTTCAACTTTAACTTCACCTGCTCCATCATTATTTTTACTTCAGCTTTAGCTTCACCTGCTTCATGAGCATTGTTGCTTCGAGTTTAACTTCATTTACTTCACCATTATTTGTATTTCAACTTCAAGTTCACCTGCTTCATCTGTATTTTTACTGTAGCTTTAACTTCACCTTTATTTTTAATTCAACTGTTTACTTCACCAGTATATTTTCTTCAATTTTAACCTCATCAGTGTTTTCAAGCTTCACCAACCATATTTATTATTTATGTCCCAAAATTAAACAGACTGAAAAGAACAAGAAATATTTGTAGTATTTACCATGTTTTTTTCTTCTTATGTGAACCACAATGATGAGAGAAGGAAATGGGTAAGAATGTGTTTTTGGTTTTTGCATGTCCGCTCTTACTGTGTAGGCTTTGTCACTCATATTTCCAGTTGAAAAATATTCATATTTTAGCGCCAATTAGCTTTGACCTGTCATCTCAATGCTGGTAAATTGAAATTAAAATCTTGCTTTTCTTCTGCAAAATATGATTTTGATTAGTTTTAAGGCAATTTATGTGAAACAAAATATTTTAGAAAATTAGGTTAATACAACATGTTAATACAAGTGTTAATACATTTTAATACAAAATTTCGCTTCCTTCATCTGCATGTTTAGTATCACTGGCCTCAATTTGCGCAGATATAGGGAGGGGAGAGAACAAAAGAATTGTCAAGCAGGGGGCTGGGGTAATCTGTTGCTTTTTCAATTTTTTCAGTGAAAACACAAAAAGCCATTCTTCGAAGAAATTTCCAAAATTAGGGGGGGGGGATATTCCCTTCCAATTTACACCACAAGTGGGGACTCTAGCTTGGTATCAAATGGGTTTAAGTCAAGATACATTATGTTTAGATTGAGTTTGCACTCTTACGTAATTCCCTTAATTTTTTTTCGTCGTCTTGTTCTTTTATTTATTCTGTGTGATGTAATTACACATCCTTACAACAAACGTAATCTGTTAGCAATATTATTTTTATAATCAGTTATGGAATTCGAAGGGGCTCGACTCTGGTTCCTTCCCCCAGGAATCTTGAGCGTCTTATATCCCATATTCTCCTGTGTTACCCCGATACTTACCCATTTTCTGCGTTTTTTTTTACGTTATTACCGGTGGCATCAATTTGCGAAACTTAGAGGAGGAAGGGGAATGTATTTTTCAATATCTCTGGGGGGAAAATTCGTCGTTTTTCTAGTTTTCTCAATGAAAATACACTAAAATAGGTATTCTCCAATATATAGGGGGGAGAACTCTAAACGGAACACCACCTTCCAATCAACGTGATTGCTTTTGAACCCCTCTAAATAAAATTCATGCTCAGGGATCTATAAATAATGGTTAATTTTAAAGACAGATTTAATAAAAACTGTCTTAAACATTTAAACACGGGCTATTTTTTAGTATTTACATACATAATCATATTAACGTAAGAAGCGACCCGGCTCAATAGTAACCAGAACTCTAAAAAACAGAATTTTGATACCAATAGCTGCATAAAAAAAATCGCATTTCAATGCTGATATCAAATATATAACTTTCATCAAGATAAGTCTGACCTATCAAAAGTTACAAGCCTGAGAAAATTTGCCTCATTTTAGAAAATAGGAGAAAACACCCCCTAAAAGTCATGCAATCTTAACGAAAATAACACCATCAGATTCAGCGTATTAGAGAACCTTATTGCAGAAGTTTCAAGTCCCTATCTACAAAAATGTAGAATTTCGCATACGAAAAATCTGATTAACAGGGTCTTAGCAAGACCAGAATTATGCATTTGAATGCAAAATTATCATTCCTTACCTAAAATGATGCAAAAATTAACTGAAATATTCAGATACGTTTTAATAGAAACTTGCAATACTTTTATCTATATCAGATTGGATTGGTCCTGTCCATTCGCAATTTTACCCCTGTTAATGCATTCGTAATTTCTAATCTCTTCAAAGGTTTCTGCTAAGACGTCTTTTCAAATGTGTTCACATTAGGGATGCACCCAAGGGAGGGATAACAGGGATACAAACCCCCCCCTGAAATTTTGGGGAATTTGTACATTCTTATAGATCTTGACTGATAGGAAAGGATAATATGTACTAAAAATCTGATTGAGATGAGGATAATTAACAAACGTTTTATTATTTGTATAAAATAAAGTTTTAATCCAAACTGTCTTAAAAACTAACCAAATTCAGCGTAGTTTTTAATGCAATTGATATACAGCAATGTATAAACAACAAGTAGAAGTTGGAAACTGCTACTGCATGAAAATGCAGTTGGGAACAATGGCAGCCTTTTGCCAAGTAAGCCACGTGCTGTTATAACCTAGGTCTCCTAAGATCGTTGAACTTCATTAAAATCAAGCGTGTAGTTTTTGATTGTTTATATAGAACTCTACACCCCTCTTTATTAAATAATCGTCCATCATATTAAAATGGAAATCAGCAATTATAGATTTTTTGAAAAGGAAACAGTTGTTTGATAGCGGACCTTTGTTGGTTGATACAAACCTTAGATGAAATGGAAATCAATCCAAAATGCACAACCAGGCCAGGTTTTGAGGGAGCTTCATCTATGAGTGGCCATTTTCATGGCCGTGCGGCTGTAGTCCGTGAATATTTTCTCCATGCAGTCTATGTTCACTGTGCAAGACACTCCTTAAACTTAGCCCTCTGTTATTTTTCAACATACCTGTTATAAGAGATTGAATGATGTAGAAGACGTTTTGTATAAATTAGCCCACTGCAAAAAAGGTGGCTTGATTTATCTTATAATTGCATATTTACAGTATTGTCTCAATAAAGAATTTACCTTTTATTCTAAAAATTTGATTTATATTTTTTAATCTGTGCTACTATCCCTCAGCCAATTTACCCCTCTCCCCCCAATATTTATCGCTAAGTTCACTCCTGTCCTCAATCAGTCTACACTGAATAATAGCCCCATTTTATGTGCTACTACTAACAGCTGACAGCAGAACCAAACCACCTGAAACCAACACAGCTGCGCTCAGCCCTGCTCCATCTCAGTCCATTCAAAGCCTCACTCTTCACTCCCACCCATGAATTTTTAATTTTTTTCAAATCTTTCCTTATGAACTCTTCCCAACCCCATTTTGGGTCGATCTACCTCTCGTTTGGTTCCGGATAGACACCTATGAAGCACACTCTTTGGAAATCTGTCATCCTTCATGTGTAAAATATATTCTAGCCATCTGAACTTTCTTTCATTGTAGCCCAAGAAAGTTGGATACATCCCAAGATGTAGGATTCGTTATAGCGAATTTTTTTTATACAAAAAAGTGAATTGAGAAGCTACTACATAGTCCTGACAGATTTTAGCAAAGAACAGCGGAAAACATAAACTAATTAGTGCCAGTCCGTGGACCGTGGACAGAAGAACATTCGAAGACTTTAAAATAGCTACTAGGGGATTTACATACAGTACAAACGAATATTGTACATTGCACGCTATTTATAGCTGGTCAGCTCTTCAGACAAAGCAATTTTCTCTCTTCGTTTGTAGGATGAAATAAATATTTACTAATCTTTTTATCCCATTAATTGATACACCGGGATATTCATCTTTTTTTTTTAAGGGAATAGGTTGTTTATCTCCTGATGAAGGTAACTGCATATGTAACCAAAATATCCACGGATTTTGTTATTGTTTTCACTGTCCAATAAAGGGATTAATCCAAATCAAACCGTTATTTGTAGGTAAGCAAAAAGAAATACGACCAAAGCCTTATGAACAGAGTTTGCCTCTATTGTTTAAGGAAATTAAACTTTCTCGATAGTCATAGGAAAAGCCCCCTCTCCATTTGAGAATGTATATTTCTAGCCTTTAATTTAACCTATTTTATGATTTGAAGAAAAAAGCTTTTCTGATTTTCGTTCTATATCGGTATTGTCAAGTTTCGTCCCAAGAATTCAAGAAATTTCAAGACACTTCAAAAAAGTCAAAGGTAAGCTATTTATCCAAAATATCTAGTTCAAATTTATTTTGGACTAAGCGAGAACAGCTCTTCACTAAATGAGACGGTTTAAAGTAGTAGCATATGTCCCCCCCATTTTCAAATGAATCCTTATCAAAGCCAAAATCATTACGACAATACGAAACTTTGGATACCTTGAAAAATAAAAACAGATAATGAACAGATATCAAACTTTTATTAACGCTATAAAATATAAAACCGAAAGAGATCTCTGACACAATTATTTAAAAGATTCTTTGGGACACATGAACGACTTATCCCTTAAGGATGATAAGGCTTTCAAAACTAAGGCACTTGCTTTTTACTTAAGAATAATAATAAAAAAAAATCATTAAAAAAAATCATTAAAAAAAAACATAGAATCATTAAAAAAACTCATTAATTTCAGATCCGGACGGCGCAGTTTGAGTTTTTTTCGTCATACTGTCGAAAAAAAGAAGAAAACACAAAAGAACTGTGTGCAAAGTCGTATCTAGAATTTTTGTCAGGGAGGAGGGGGGGGGGGCAAAAAACTATGCAACACAACCCGAATTGGTTTAGTTACATTTTCATGGGTCATGCAATATATTCGGGAAGAAGGCGGGGGGTCAAACCGAGTAATTTCTTCAATTCTGGATACGTTCCTGACTACACTTTAAAGGCACTTATACCCAAAAATGACAGAATGCGTACAAAAGCAAGAAAATTTGATGCTGAGCACCTGTTTTTAGATTTAGGTTTTTAGACTAGATTGTTTTTACTTCCTTTTCCCCGGAATAGAAAATTGAATAAACTTAAAAAAGGCACTTAAGGAGATTTAGGAGGAGGGAAAAGGATGGGGGCCCCAGCCATGACTTGGTTTTGTAAGTCCACTTGCATAAAACAAAAGTAATTTTAACAATTGAGATATCATTGCTCATTTTCTATTTGACCTTGTGAGGAGGAATTCTTAAAAATATGTGTTCCTTTTTGTACTTGTAAATGTGGAATGATTTTTGGGATATTTCGCAAGGAACTGGTTTCAAAATTTTTTTTAAGAAATCAATGGAAAAAAAGTTCATTACCATTACTATTTATTTTTAGAGAATATCCTTGGGACTGTATAACTTTTAACTTTATGAGTCAATAAAGTACTTCGACAAAGTGGACTTGATCAGATTGACTTCTCAACACGTAGTCAGTCTTTACTTCAGAGTGTCAATATAACAGTATACATAATTTATAATCTAACGTTAGAAGAAAACAAAGAAAAAAGAAGCAAATTTTGAACTAAAAAGAATTAGACTTTTTGGACAATTTTTCTGGAACTAACTGACTCGCTTCTTCTAAAAAAAATATTTAACTAAGGAAGTGCGGTAAGACTCAAACATAAACAAGGAAATAAATATATAGAAATTAAACTTTATAATTAAATATATAATATAATATAATATAATATATTATAATATAATTAATATTGGCACGTTTCATTTAGATACCAAATTGATAAAGTCCACTGTTTGAATTCTCCGAGATGTTTATACTAAAGTACTTGACTGACTCTAAACATTCTAAATTCGAAAAGATGTTCAAAAATAACCAAGAAATAATAATAATAAAAAAAAAATACATTCAAGCCATCCAATACTAAATACTTTTTTTAAAAATTGAATTCAACTAAAAGGTATTTGGATATGTTTAAAACTTCTCACTCATAAATAAAATAAAACAATCGATAATATGGAATCAAACCTGAATGTGTCTCTTTTGGCATTTCTAATTATCTTTTTAACCTTTTTTTTTATTTTTTTGCCATCAAAATATGTCTAGGTATTTATGACGTACTGTTAACTGAGCAAGGTCAAAACTAACGAGACATTTCAGACGATTTCATAAAAGAAATGAGAGAAAAAATAAAGGAACACTGAAAACACAATTGACAAATAAGCACAGAATGGGAATGAAGAACTTATTAATACAACATCAATCAACAATGACTTGGCAAATTTTTATTCTAATAGCTGCTTTAAATCCTTCAAGAATTCTTCTGGGCTTATTATGTGGGTGGATCCTGAAAATTAAAAAAAAAATAATATTTAACTAATTAATTACTTAAATACATTATATTAGTTAATTATATTAATGCTAGTAATAGACCAAGCTAATTTCAATTATTAGATAGTAAAATTAATGAAATTATTTAATAAAATAAAAGCCTAAGAGCTAAGTAATAATTTGTGTCCTGAAATCAAAAACGAACTATGATTACCTAAATAATAAATTAACTAATATTCTTTTAGTATTAAAATGAAATAAATTAATGACATTAATAAACGAATAAATAAAATAATTATCTAATAGCTAAGTAAAATTACCAGTTAATCGTCAAATTTGTACATCATGGTTGCAGCATTTTCTGGTACCTAGTAAAGAACGAACTCAAGCCTATAGTAGCTGAAAATTTAAAAACCCGTTAAGAAAGAAACTTTTAAGTGAGGAAGAGTCGCCATCTGTAGCTGGCTTTGGAGTGGTAACTATTATTTTGATTAATCTTAATGGTAGAAGTTTATTGCGAAAGAAAATCTATGGGAAATTCGAAAAAAATCCCAAAGCACCATACAAACGATATCAGATAGAAATGAAAACTGCACCACTGGAATGTCAATAAGCAAATCCGCCTTAGGATAATTACAGTCCCCGATCTTGCGTAACAAGGAAAATCATTTTATCGCATAAGAGGCTGCGACGTGTCACCATTTTTCTTTTCTGTTTTCTTCTTCTTGGTTTTTTTCTATCTTTATTTATTATTATTCTATATTTATTTTTTATCTATATTTATTGATTATTTATCTTTATTCATTTATTTATAATATTTCATATATTATTTTTATTTTTTCTTCTTCTTCTTCGTTCTTTTTTGTCGCCACTTGTTTGGCATGAAACATAATAAACATGTTTAACGGTTTATTTGAAAGGGAATTGCCATATCAAGTACCGTAATTCTTAATAAAATAAAAAGGAGACCTCCTTAAGCTCAGGTAGCGATCTAGGATTCATCAAGGCAAGATCTAGCTTGTGACTGTGAGAGTTTAATAACCGCATCTGGATTTTTCACAATTTTTGCGCTGTTTGTTACGGGGCCCCTTAGATTTTTATGCAGAAAGGGGCCCATGCCTGTAAGTCCCTTTGAAATGTCATTTTGCTAATTTCATTTACGGAGGCGAATTTTTACTGCATAATTAACGATGTCGGTCACAAAAAAGCATTTCGACGAGCGTATGGATGACTTAAAGCAAATGATCGAAAATCTTCGTATAGAGAATTCAGCTCTGAAACAAGAGAATTCTGATTTGAAAAATGCAATTATAGCGGTTAAGGAACAGTGTTTGAGTACGGAATTGTACGTAAAACGCAAAAATCTGCTGATTCACGGAATTCCTAATAAGGATAGTGAGAATATTGAAGTGACAGTCCACGACTTTTTATCAGGAATGCCAGTACAAAACTCGAAGGATATAAAATTCACGGCAATGTACAGAATTAAAAACAAGACCAAGCGCCCTTCCCGCTCGAACTCTCGCCCCGTTTCGGACCCTATTTTTGTCTCTGTTCTGAATTTTAGGCACAAAGATAGGATCATGGCTTGTGTTGGTAGCCTAAAAGGCACAGGAAAGAGCATCAGTAATGACCTACCATCTGAACTTGCAAAGCGTCGGAAAGAACTTTTGAGTACGGCTTACAAGCTTCGAAATTCCAAAGTAACCGCTGAGAAAGTATCTCAAACTAAAGTCATGCAACAGGGTACTAAACTATGGCTAGAAACAAAAAAAACTTCTAGCTCAAACTGGGTTAAGTTCAGTGATGCATGCCATGACCCCCTCGCCTTGGTTTTATCCGCAGTTATTAGTGATGGTGCTTCTGACGCGTGACGTAAACTATCGAGTATTTTCGCCTCAGTAAAGTGAGGGGATGCAATTTTGCTGCTCTTTTTTTGATACGTCCGTATCTGTGTGTGTTTTTTTTAGTTATTGTCCTATTTTTCCTTTTCTCTATTTACTATATTATTTACTCCTTTTTTGCTTTCTTTTGCAATGTGCGTATCTATGTTTTTTTATATATATTTATTTGCTTATATTTCTCTCTTTCCATGTTATTTACTCTTTTCTTTACTTTTTACTTGTAAATATTTTTCCGTTCCAGAGCGAAACTTCAAGTTCGTGCCTTCGCCTTATGAATTTGCTGTCATTAGGATGTCTACGTCACCCGTGTTCACTCGACTACAGCGTGGTTTCTATTCATCACCTATATTGGTAAGTAGTAATGTATGAAATTGAGTTTTCATCGAGGACTGACGCTAATCTCACGAAAAGGAAATTAGATGAATATGAAAGTCGTAGAGTAAATTTTAATGAAATTTTGAATAACCCGATAGGAAGAACACCGAATATGAATTTTGATGAAAATTTAGATAATATGATTGATAGTAATTTTGTGGAGGAGTTTGGGCTATGGGATGTTGGGGCTCGGTGGGAGGATGTCCTCCGGGTTGTGCATTTGAATGCTCAAGGGCTGAATTCTTCCCTGGATGATATACAGCTTATATGTAAGAATTCTCGCCCTGGAATTATTGGTTTATGTGAAACTTTTTTAAATGAAAAGAACCGGCTACTTATGGATATACCCGGATATATTTCAATATTTCTAAATAGAAAGATAGCAAAAAAGGGGGGGCTAGGATTTTATGTATTGAGTAATCTGGCAGTTGTAAGAAGAGATGATCTGTCTATAAACATTGAACGGGTATTTGAATCTCTGTTCATAGAATTGGCTACTAGCTCCAATGAAAAGATAATAATTGGCGAAATATACAGATCTCCAAGCGGATCAATGAAACAATTTATGGAAATATCAGAGATTGTTCTTGGGAAAGTATTGTCTGAAAAGGCAGAAATAATTTTAATGGGTGATTTTAACGCTGACATGATGGATATGTCATCGAGTCAGGCTTGTGATATGCTGGCACTAGTAATCTCGTCTGGGTTAACTCCCTGTATAAATATCCCTACACGAATTTCAAACCAATCTGCAACCTTAATTGACAATGTGTTCTCATCTATACATTCTGTAAAAAATGAAGTGCTACTATCAGATACATCGGATCATTTTCCAGTAGGAGTTTTACTTCCACTCCCCCGGTCTGCCCGCCGAATAGTCCCTGATAATAAACCAAGATTCCGATATACACCAGCAAACATCGAAAAGCTCAAAGATGATTTATTCACTACGTCATGGGAGTTTACAATACCTGAGAGGGTGAGCTTAGAAAATTATAATAAGGCTTTTGATTTTTTTTATGAAACAGTAAAGAAGAAATTTATCCACCATTGCCGAACACCCCAACCAAGTCTTTCTAAGAGATCAACACCCATAGCCCCATGGACTACAGCTGGAATACTAAAGTCAATAAAGAGAAAACAGAACCTTTGGAAAGAGTATAGGAACAGATCAAGTGATGCTAAATTAGAGACTTTTAAACTATACCGGAAGATGCTTAAAACTCTGATTCGAAAAGCTAAAATTACATATTTTTCCCGAAGGTTTGCGGATTGCGGCAAAAATATTAAGAAAACTTGGGATGTAATTAAGGAAGTTACGCAACCATCGGCAAGACCTAGAAAGCTCCCTAAATCACTTAGTGTTCAGAATCAGCTTTTCTTGGATGAAGGCCAAGTACGACATCAGATGACTAAATTTTTGCTGAGGTTGGGAAAACAACGGCGTTAGGTGTGGTTCCTTCTTCAAGTTCTAGAACTTGGAAGCAGTTCCTCGGTCCTTCCTGTGTAAAGTCAATGGTTCTTGAGTCAGTTACGGAGCAGGAACTGATAACAATAATTTCGTCATTGAAAAATTCTTCATCTGGATTCGACCAAATTCCGGCCAAACTAATCAAACAGATTCTTCCCTCAATTATTACACCACTGTGCCACTTAGTTAACCAGTCATTCAAGCTCGGAATATTCCCTCAGCGTCTCAAGTTGGCACGAGTGATAGCACTATTTAAAGGAGGTGACCGGGAGGACCCGGAGAACTATAGGCCTATATCTCTTCTGTCTGTCTTTTCTAAAATATTTGAAAAGGCTATGCTAAAGCGTTTGCTGAGTTTCCTAGACGCGAAGAAGTTTTTTCATCGGCACCAATTTGGTTTTCGGGAGAAGTGCTCAACAGAACACGCATGTAATCTGCTTCTTCATTTTGTACGACAGTCTTTAGATTTTGGCCTTATCCCTGCGGCAATATTCCTTGATGTGAAGAAAGCTTTTGACAGCCTAACACACGAGATACTTATTGGTAAGTTGTCGCATCAAGGCGTCCGTGGAGAAGCTCTGTCCTGGTTTTCTTCATTCCTAACTGGCCGATCCATTGCAGTTGAAGCTTCGGATGAGCCTATTCCAGTTGAATATGGAGTACCACAAGTCTCAGTTCTTGGGCCATCCCTTTTCCTCATATATGTCAACGACCTCTATCGACTATTTAGCAACCCACGATCTGATTTCTGTTGTCATTTGTGCCAGAAAGGAGATGCTGTGGTTGAAGCCTTGGATACGCCTGGTCAACATGAAGAACTCTTTGCATTCGCCGACGACACCACCCTGGGGGCTGCAGCACCTGATGAATCATCTCTTATCTTCAAGCTACAATTGATGGCAGAAAATATATATCGTTGGTTTGATGCAAATTTGTTAGCTTTGAATGTAAAAGAATCGTTTCTTCTTATATTCTCCCGCATAGGCAAAAGCTGCCCTACAGTGACAGAGCTTAAAACATCTAAGGGATTCATATCCCGCCCAGCTGACCGGTTTATTCGATTCCTTGGGATACTACTGGATGAAAATCTATCTTTCAAACGCCATACTGAGTCAATGAGATTAAAGGTTTCTCGAGGCCTTGGAATTATTCGAAAGCTGAAGCGAGTCTTTCCTTTCTCTATCCTTCGTCTATTATATTTCTCTCTTATTTACCCTTATTTATGCTACTGCTCGTCAGTGTGGATGTCAACATTTCCATCTGTACTTACACCTTTACATAATCTCCAACTGAAAGCAGCAAAAGTTCTTCAGTCTACCACCCATATTTCTGTTGAACTTCTGAAGATTAAAGATATTCAGACATTACACCTCTCTTTCATTGCGTTTCAATATTTCCGTGGAGACCTTCCATCAAGTTTTTCCGGGCTTTTTGAAATTGTTCGAAATGTCAGTCCTTATGAAACTAGAAACAAGGATGATGTGCTAGTGCCATCCACCCCTGCAGTGCGCTCGGACTTTGGTCTGATAGTTGCTGTCGGACGTGCCTGGAATTCCATTCCTGTTGGGATTCGACGGTCCTGTACCATAGGATCCTTCAAGAAACGGTTGAAGAATTTTTTAATAAAAAAAAAATAAATTAAATTATAATATTGATCAGTTATTTATATTGTTTAGTTATCAAGATTTAATTTATTTATTTAATTATTTAGATTGAATTTATTTATTTAGATTTGGGTGGTGTGAGTGTTGGATCCTCGATGTATTTATATTTTTTTATTTTTATTTATTTTTTGTAAGTAGGTGGTGCGGAGACCGGTTGTACTCGGGTGAGGATTGGTGAGTAGACTCTAAATATATTTTAAGTGTGAATGTAATTAATAGTTATTTATGTTTTGTTTTGTTGTTTTTTTTTCCCAAATAACGGGCCATTGAGCCCTTTGGGATATTTTTTGTTTATAAATGGATGGATATTGGTAATAAAAGGAACTTGAACTTGAACTTGAAGCAGTTATGCAAATCTCGGCAGTAGCGGGCAACAAAATTGAAAAAAGAACAGAAACGTGGGTGAAAAATCAGCTAAAATGAGCTAAGAAACACTTAACATCAAGGAGCTTAAGATGTAGATTTTCCTTGAAGTTGTAGTTGTCTTTTGGAATCAACAGATTGTAAATGTTTAAATTTTTACTGACGAAAAACGTCATCAAATTGAACAAATTAGTTTCATTTGTTTGTTTAGTTTTCCAGTACGATGTGGCAATGCTAACAGAATGCCATGCTGCCTTAAAAACTTCATAATTTTAAAACAACCAATGGAAAATTCTCAGAAGTCAGTTTTCGGGCATGAATACACTTAAGTTGGCTCCACTGGTATTATGGGTATCTTAGATGGCACCATAAGACAAAGAGTACTTTTATTTACTCGTTTTTTGTAGTGCTTGTTTTTAATGAATATATTTATTTTAATGTTCTTCATACTTTAAGAGAAAATCTAAATCATAAATGTGCAAAATGTGAGGCTCCCCGACAGTGGAATGAGTGTTACGTATAATCGTATCCTTTATTTTCAAAAAAGATAAGGAAAAAATTACAATATACATCGAGTATATTCGTCAGATTGTCTTGGATATCTTTCAACGGGCCACTACAGAGGGTTTTGATCCTGTACCTAAATAGGTTTGAACTTCCCGTGTTTATTCTTTCTATTTCTTCAGGATATCTTGGGCATCCTTAAGTCATATTTGATATTCAGCCATAGAGAGCAAGCATTCGTTTTTTATATACCACAAAAAGTAATTCAAAATGAATTAAGCACAGTTTTTTAAAACGGCCCAATTAATTTCAAACTCTTTTATATTAGTATTCTAAGGAATACCGAACTAAAGCCCATTTCTCTAAATATCAGAATAAAGATCTTGTTTGTGCTATAGTCGAAAAAATGTCCAATTAGTCAATAGATGATTGATTGCTCTGAAGACTCGGACTAAAAACATCAGTTCTAAAAGGCAAAAATTGCTACTCAATCAGCAGTTTTTTTTTACTCTACTTTTTATTAATCCACTTCACTAAATAAATAAATTAGCTGGATTTTCCAGCTCATTCGACATTAAGATTCCGTAGCTGTGAAAAAGACACGCGAGTAATTAGCATCAACACCAACAAGGAAAAATGAGAAAAGAGTACAAAAAGAGATGATAATAACAAGATAAAAAAGAAATAAAATTCAAATACTAATAAAAAGGCATACATTAGAAACCTGACCACAAGCAAAAAAAAATCCAATAATTGATGCAGATTAAAATAAATTAAAGTTATTCGTAGATGGGGATGACAGAGGTAACTCAAAATGACATGCCTCAGATTCGACCGAGTACACACTAATGTGTTAAAAGCAGCTACTTTGTCAATCATAGAGCCTATTACTTACCTGATAAATTTGTCACTGCAATAGGGGACTTTCCCAGAACGGCTAAAGAAACCTGGAATTAGTTCACATGGTACTTGAGGGACCGCAGGGATTATTTGGGAGAAGATCAAGGAAATAATTTTTTTGTCAATTCCGGTATTCCCCAAGGGTCAATATTAGGACCACTGTTCCGAACAGAACTCATTTCCAAACTTAGGGTTCTTCTCGAAGAGACGTATCACTGGATGGATTCTAACCGACTTGTGATTAATGTTGGTAAATCTTGCGTTTTATTTTTTTGCCGGGTCGGAAGTGTCCAGCCAGAGATATGTGGTATCGAAGCATTCAGAGGTCTGATCAGTCGGCTAGAAAAGCGTTTTGCAAAATACCTGGGAGTCCTGATTGATGATTGGTGTGCGAGTGATTGGTGTGCTAGATTCAGGATCCTATGTCTGAGAGGACGCGGGTTCGAATCTCGGTGTACCCAATTGTTCGGTTTGGAGTGGGGGTCAGTGGCGTGACTCTGTAAGCTTAGCCAGAGTCGACCCAGCTCTAAAAGGGTAACCGGAGAAATCTGGGGAAGATAAACAGGAGGGGTGTGCGAAAGCACAGGATGGTTGGCCCCCAGCCCCTCACTGCACTTCCTGGCTGAAGGGCCAAGAAACGGAGATCAGCACCACCGGTAGGGACTGTAAAGTCTAATGCCGTATCCTTTACCTTTACCTTACCTGCTTGATGAGAACCTTTCATTCATGCATCACATTCAAGCAGTAGAGCTGAAGATATCCCTGAATCTTGAAATAATAAAGAAACTAAAGAAAACTTTGTCGCAGGAAACACTGGTCCTGCTATACAACGGTCTTATCAAACTCCATTTACAACACTGTGCAATGATCTGGTAATTGACTTTTAAATCTCACCTGCAAAAGTTCAATTCGATCTATAAACGGTCTTTGAAATGATTACATAAAAAAAACTAGTTTTTTTAACTGAAAGTAAGGAGCGACATTAAAACTTAAAACGAACAGAAATTACTCCGTATATGAAATAGGTTGTGCCCTCCGCAATCCCTCGCTCTTTACGCTAAAGCTTTTAATTGTTTTAAAAAGCAGAATTGTGGCAAAGAGTCAAACTTTAGCGTATAGAGCGAGGGATTGCGGAGGGGACAACCTTTTTCATATACAGAGTAATCTCTGTTCGTTTTAAGTTTTAATGTCGCTCCTTACTTTCAGTTAAAAAAACTAGTTTTTTTTATGTAATTTCTGAATGTTTTTGAATTAATGCATGTTTGATTTTGGCTCTCCACACATAAATTATTAAAATGAAATTTGCATATTAATTCCTTTTTTGGCTAAATGGCTTTCTCTTAGTTTTGATCAGAGGATTTTGAGAAATAAGGGATGGGAAAGGAGGCCTAGTTGCCATGCAATTTTTCGGTTACATAAAAAGGACTATAAATTTTCATTTTTAACGAATTTTTCTATTAGTAAAAAATATACGTAACTTAAGAATTATCTTACGTAACAAACTTTTATATTCTTTAATTTTTATTATGTATTTGAGAGGGTTTGTACCCTCGTTAATACCTCGTTCTTTACACTAAATCGTAATTTTTGTCCCAATTCTTTAAGAATGACCCCTGAATCAGAAAAGCCGTAGAATAAATAGTTGAAATTACTAAAAATACTATAGCATAAAGAGCGAGGTATTTATCTCCTCCTAAATACCTCGCTCTTTATGCTAAAGTATTTTTTGAACCCCTCATATGCGTAATAATCTCTCTTCGTTTTAAGTTTCAATGCTACTCTTTACTTTCAATTGAAAAAAAAACTTTTCCGTGTTTATTTTTTCATTGTTTTTTTTATAGTAATTTTAGAAAATCCTGCGCCCTTTTCATTGAATTTCTGTTCCCCCATGACATATTTCTCCATGGAAAGATCCTCCCACATAGCCCCCTCCCCTCAACCCCACCCCCAAAACCAAAAAAAATCCCCTGAAACCGACTGTACACTTCCCAATAACTATTATTATATGTAAACGCTTGTCGAAGTTTGTAACTTGCAGCCCCTCCCCCAGGGACTTTGGGGGAGTAAGTCAGACTTGGGAGGGAGTAAGTCAGGAGTAAGCAAAAGACATAGTTATTATGGTTTTTGACTATGCGGAACAAAATGGCTATCTCAAAATTTTGATCTGTTGACTTTGGAGAAAAAATGAGCGTGGGAGGGGGCCTTGGTGCCCTCCAATTTTTTTGGTCACTTAAAAAGGGCACTAGAACTTTTCATTTCCTACAGAATGAGCCCTCTTGCGACATTCTAGGACCACTAGGTCGATACGATGACCCCTGGAAAAAAAAACACGCACCCGTGATTTGTCTTCTGGCAAAAAATACGAAATTCCACATTTTTGTAGACAGGAGCTTGAAAATTCTACTAAAGGGTTCTCTTATACGCCGAATGCCATGGTGTGATTTTCGTTAATATTCTGTGACTTTTAGGGGGTGTTTCCCCTATTTGCTAAAATAAGGCAAATTTTATCAGGCTCGTAACTTTTGATGACAAAGACTAAACTTGATGAAACTTACATATTTAAAATCAGCATGAAAATCTGATTCTTTTGATGTATATTTTAGCATAAAAATTCCGTTTTTAAGAGTTTCGTTTACTGTTGAGCCGGGTCGCTCCTTACTACAGTTCGTTACCACGAACTGTTTGAAAAGAAAATAATTCGGTATTTAGGGGCTTCTGACATTAATACTCCTTTGCGGAAGTTAGGCTCAAAATTGGAAAGGGATTATATTTTTTCTCTGGGCCCCTTCCACCTCTTAGTTCGTTTATTTTCCCGTTAGTTTTCACCTGTTTTCGCTTTATAGTTGTGTTATCTCTTAGCAGTTCTTTCGTTAGTTGAGTTATGGTTGTGGTATATATGTTTTATCGCTCGTATAGTTGTGTTATTTTCAAATTATACTCCATAATAGAGAGGCTCCGAACACCCAGCATTGTATATTAAGCTCTGAATTTGAAGTTTTTTCTAACGTGACCAGATTCGTCCTGCGCCCTGCGCCCTTTTATTGAATTTTTCTTCCCCCATGACATATTTCTCCAAGGAGAAGTCCTCCCGCTTAGCCCCCTCCCCTCAACCCTACCCCCAAAACCAAAAAAATTCCCCTGAAAACGTCTGTACACTTCCCAATAACCATTATTATATGTAAACACTGGTCGAAGTTTGTAACTTGCAGCCCTTCCCCCAGGGACTTTGGGGGAGTAAGTCATCCCCGAAGACATAGTTATTATGGTTTTCGACTATGTTGAACAAAATGGCTATCTCAAAATTTTGATCCGTTGACTTTGGGAAAAAAATGAGCGTGGGAAGGGGCCTAGATGCCTTCTAATTTTTTGGTCACTTAAAAAGGGCACTAGAACTTTTTATTTCTGTTAGAATGAGCGCTCTTGCGACATTCTAGGACCACTTGGTCGATACGATGACCCCTGGGAAAAAAAACAAACAAACAAATAAACTCGCACCCGTGATTTGTCTTCTGGCAAAAAATACAAAATTCAACATTTTTGTAGATAGGAGCTTGAAACTTCTACAGAAGGGTTCTCTAATACGCTGAATCTGATGGTGTCATTTTCGTCAAGATCCTACGACTTTTAGGGGGTGTTTCCCCCTATTTTCCTAAATAAGGCAAATTTTCTCGTAACTTTTGGTGGGTAAGACTAAACTTGATGAAAGTCATATATTTGAAATCAGCATGAAAATGTGATTCTTTTGATGTAGCTATTGATATCAAAATTCAATTTTTTAGAGTTTTGGTTACTATTGAGCAGGATCGCTCCTTACTACAGTTCGTTACCACGAACTGTTTGAAATGGAAAAATTTAAGAATATTTGTCAGTGGAATCAAGTGTTCAAATTTTCTAGCTGGTGAACTCCCGTCTGCATTTAAAACATTATTTCGACCATTCTCACGTCAGCATAATGTAAATACCCAGTCATCATCAAACCAGCAAATACCCTTCGGCGCTGTCTATACAATCAGATTTTGCTTCGAATATAAATTGTGCAAAGTCATGGAGCCTGTTTCGAGAAGAACTGAGAGGTGGGAGCTCCCTCGAGTCATTTGAAAGAAGAGTGAAAAATGGTTTATTAACATTGGAAAAGTTTAGTTAAATAATGAAAAAAATTATATAATGAATCAAATATAAATAGATAGAAATAAAGTTAAAATTTTGTTTTAATTTGTTATGTTGATGAGGTGGTTTCCCCTGGGGCAAAGGACAGGAGGATATTTGGTAGTTATGTTGAAAAAAACGAGAGGTAAGGTTGTTACTGAGAGTAGGAGCAGTGAACATGCTGCGTATTATGTTTAAAAGGTAACGATTGAAGATCTCAGCGTCCAGAAATAGACTGAGTATTGTGATTAAGCGTATTTTAGTTTTGATAGTAAACCCCATCGAACTTGATGGTAGATGAGTGTGCGTAGCTGTGTTGACCTCAGGCGGCTTGGTACTACACTGAGTTGCTAGTAGTAGTAGTATAAGATTAGATCCTCTCCTCCTCTCCCCTCTATCCCTCTGTCCTATATCCACAAGTTCTGTGTGCGAATTCCCTGATGAATATTAGAATCTACTCTCGAATGTGTATAAAGTTGTACCGCATTTCGACTTTCGAAGTAGTATCTCAATTACTGTGAATATCCAAAATCTAGTCAATGTCGACACTCACCGATAAATATCTGAACATTCTTTTTCTTTGCTTGGATTCAATAAGCTTCGCAAAACAGATTTTTCAGTCTTATACAAGCTTAGATGGTAGAATTTAACGTTAGATTAGGTTACCTTAGGTTATAAATATCAGAAACGGATTACCAAGAGCTAAGAGCTCATATGGCAATTGTGACGAGGCAAGATGAGCTAAGAGATCATATGGTATGAGCTCTAACAAAATTCTAAGAATCAATAGATTGATTTAAAAGGAAAATCAGAGGCTTAATGCCGGTCAGGATTTAAAATAAGAGCTCTGAGTCACGATGTCCTTCTAAATATCAAAATTCACTAAGATCCGATCACCCACTCATAAATTATAAATAAACAATTTTTCTAATTTTTCCTCTCCCTTCAGCCCCCCAGATGGTCGAATCTGGGAAAACGACTTTACCAAGTCAATTTGTGCAGCTCTCTGACACGCCTACCAATTTTCATCGTCCTAGCACGTCCAGAAGCACCAAACCCGCCAAATCACTGAACCCCTCCCCCCAACTCCCCTAAAGAGAGCGAATCCAGTACGGTTACGTCAATCACGTATCAAGGACCTTTGCTTATTCTATCCACCAAGCTTCACCCCGATTCCTCCACTCCAAGTGTTTTCCAAGATTTCCCCCTCCAACTCCCCCCAATGTCAAAAGATCTGGTTGGAATTTTAAATAAAAGCTCTGAGACACGAATTCCTTCTAAATATCAAATTTCATTAAGATCCGATCACCTATTCGTAGGATAAAATACCACAATTTTCAAGTATTCCAAGAATTCCGGTTTTCCCCTCCAACTCCCTCTAATGTCACAGGATCTGGTCAGAGTTTAAAATTAGAGCTTTAAAGCACAAGATCCTTCTAAATATGAAATTTCATTAAGATCTGATCACCCGTTCGTAAGTTAAAAATACCTCATTTTTTCTAATTTTTCAGAATTAACCCCCCCACTACCCCAAAGAAAGCGGATCCGTTCCAGTTATGTCAATCATGTATCTAGAACTTGTGCTTATTTGTTCCACCAAGTTTCATCCCGATCCCACCACTCTTAAGTGTTTTCCAAGATTTTAGGTTTCCCCCTCCCAACTCCCTCCCCCAATGTAACAAGATCCGGTCAGGATTTAAAATAAGAGCTCTGAGACACGATATCCTTCTGAATATCAAATTTCATTAAGATCTGATCACCCATTCGGAAGTTAAAAATCCCTCATTTTTTCTAATTTTTCTGAATTAACCCCCTCCCCAACTACCACAAAGAGAGCGGATCCATTCCGGTTATGTGAATCATGTATCTAGGACTTGTAACTTATTTTTCCCACCAAGATCCATCCCCATCCTGTCAGGATTTAAAATAACAGCTCTGAGACACGATATCCTTCCAAACATCAAATTTCACTAAGATCTGATCAACCGTTCGGAAGATAAAAATACTTAATTTTTTCTATTATTTCCGAATTAACGGGCCTCCCACTCCCCCCCACCACAGTTGGTCATATCGGGTAAACGACTATTTCCAATTAAGAACGATCATGCAATACCACCAACTATTAGAGATAGGGAGTATCCGGGTATGCAAGTCCATAACACTGAAAACAGCATTTACAAGAATTCTATCCACGAAGAGGGGAAGTCTAAATTAATTAAAAATGTCGTCTTAACCACATTTTTGCAAAAAAGAATAATTCATTCTTACTACATTTTTTTTTAGGTCATGGATATTCAGGCGAAAAAATCTTTTCTAGGAAAAAGCAGAATCCAGCAGAAAAAAAAAATGATCCAAAGGACCAATTCAGGAAAATAAAAACATTCAGGCCTAAAAATATAGTATGTTAACGAATTGGACCCCACCCCAAGTTCATACTTGCGGACATCAGTTCTTTTGATATTCGCAAATATGTTTATATATATATATATATATATATATATATATATATATATATATATATATATATATATATATATATATATATATATATATATATATATATATATATATATATATATATATATATATATATATATATATATATATATATATATATATATATATATATATATATATATATATATATATATATATATATATATATATATATATATATATATATATATATATATATATATATATAAGTTAACAAATATGGATGACATGACAATTACGTTATTTTGACTTGGATACTTTACATATTATTTTTATTTTTTAACAAGAAAATACATATGAGATTTATAAAAAAGTACTACTGTACATATTTAGTGGGAAAATTTAGGAATGTCAAAGAAAAAAAAAATATCAAAGAAATGTCAAATTTTCAACATTTCCAACAGGGAATAATCCTTGCATACAAAAAATACTCATAAAAAAAAAATGCTATTGGGGGTTGTCAACCTTCTACGAAGCATACAGCCAAAGAAGACTTGTAGACTAAAAAATAAGCTTCGAACTTAATTGAAGCAATACTACGCTACAAACTAGCAAACCAAAAACTGAAAAACTAGCTATCAAAAGCTATCAAGCATTCGAAAAAAGGGAGATAAAAACAAAGCATTCATTTAACTGGTAAGATGGAGCTGACAGGTTGGTCATCCATGCATATAATATGGACGTTCCTCTTATGACTGATAACCCCCCCCCCCCAAAAAAAAAGAATTAAAAGGATCAAGTCCCCTTAAAAAAAGCCAAAAACTTACAGTAAAATATTGGTAACAGTTTTACATCCCTTCAATATATTTAGTCATAATTCCAGTAATTTATGTAAATACCTTTTTTGAATGCTAGACACCAAATTAGTTCTCCCTCTTTCAAACTTCATTACCTGACTACTTGCATACGATATGCAAATGTGATAAATTGAATAGAAGAATTTGAAAAACTCCGCAAGCTTGACTTATACAAAAAAAAGAGTTGTTTTCAACGTTGAACAACGTAATTTCCATCCCACGCGAAATGAATATGAATTGTACAATCTTAAAGCTCAAGAAAAATATGAAATTATTTCAGCTTTCTATAGGGACGGGCGTCGTGAGCTGAAAAAGTCCCAGTTAGGAAAACCTCCTATATTTCAAAACTCCGATAGCTTATCCTTTTTTTTACACAATTTTAGTAATTCTTCAACTCTAGGGAGAGGAAAGCATGATAAGCCTAGTTCTGTCCCATTCAATACGTTGCATTCAATACGGTCTATCATTTCCTCCTTAAAGTATAAAGATACTAATTTAACATCAAACACTTAACATTCACTTAACACTAAATTAACATTCAAACCCTGTGATACACAGGGTTCCCACTTGGAGTACGAAACTGCTATTTTAGCACTATTTTATCGTGTGTAGCAAGTGCTTCATTGAATGTAGCACTTTAAAAAATTTACATAATAACTAATCTAAGTACAATTAAACAAATAATGCGCGTCTCGACACACAAAAAAAATATTTCAGTGTAGCACCGAAAATCCCTATGTAGCACGCAAATTTGGGCAATTGTAGCACTGAGTATGGTCACCCTTTAAACCTCCCTTTAATTCCTTTGGGGGAGGAATACATATATTGAGAAAGACTCGTTTCTGTGTTCTCTCCTCCATAGGAAAATCCTCCGACAAACACTTACTCCAGGAACAAATTACAAGACTCTTCCTCCCTTCGAACAAGAAAATTTAACCTACATACATCTATTGAATTTCTTTAATTTGTAAGTTTTGTAGGAAAACACTTCATGCTCTTAATTTATCTACGTCTATGGTTGTTTGGTTTGGCTCGAAAATCATGACCGAAAGTGACCGAAAATCGAAACGCACCTAGGCCCCCTCCTACGCTCGATTTTTTCCCAAAGTCACTGGATCAAAATTTTGAGATAGCCATTTTGTTCAATATAGTTGAAAAACTTAATAATTATGTCTTTCAGGACGGCTTAATTCCCCAGAGTCCCCAGGGGAGGGGCTGCAAGTTACAAAATTTGACTATTGTTTACATATAGTAATGGTTATTGGGACGTTTACATAAGTTTTCATGGGGACTTTTTCACGTTCAAGGGAGTTGGGGGGAGGAGGTTAAGTGGGAGGATCTTTCTACGGAGGAATTTATCATGAGGGAAGAAAACTTTATGAAGGGACCGAAGGATTTTCTAGTATTATTTAAAAAAAACAATGAGAAAATAACTAAGAAAAAATTTTTTCAGGTGGAAGTAAGGAGCAGCATTAGAGCCTAAAAGGAACAGAAATTATTATGTATATAAGGGGTACGTCTCCTCCACAATACATCACTCTTTACGCTAAAACATTTTTTTTAGTAATTTCAACTATTCATTCTACGGCATTTGTGATTCAGGGGTCATTCTTAAAGAATTGGGACCAAATTG
This sequence comes from Artemia franciscana, assembly GCF_032884065.1. Classification (NCBI taxonomy): domain Eukaryota; kingdom Metazoa; phylum Arthropoda; class Branchiopoda; order Anostraca; family Artemiidae; genus Artemia; species Artemia franciscana. Next base: position 352,016 of record NW_027067390.1, on the reverse strand, counting down.
AAGCTTTAGTGTAGAGAGCAAGGTATTGACGAGGAGGAGAAACCCCTCATATACGTGTTAAAAATACACAAATATAGAATTTTGTTACGTAAGTTACGTATATCTATTACGAGTAAAAACTTTCGTATAAAAATTTAAAAGTTCTAGTTGCCTTTTTAAGTAAACAAAATTGGAGTGCAACTAGGCCTCCTCCCCCATCCCTTTTCTTATCAAATCGTCCGATAAAAACTATGAGAAAGTCAATAAACCAAAACAAAATTAATATGCAAATTTTGTTTTAATTATTCATGTGCGGTGAGCCAAAATCAAAACATACATTAATTAAAAAATGTTCAGAAATTAAATAAAAAGAAAGAAAGAAGTTTTTTAACTGCAAGTAAGGAGTAGCATTAAAACTTAAAACGAACAGAATCTATTCCGTATATGAAAGGGGTTGTCCCCTCCTAAACGCCTCCCTCTTTACGCCAAAGTTTTTATTGTTTTAAAACGTAGAGTTGTGAGAAAGAGTCAAACATTCAAACCACTGCAGTTTCCAAAGAGTCAAAACCACTGCAAGCTATACCAGACAAATAACACGCGGTTATCTTAGAGGGAATGCAGGGCAAGTCAGACCCCAATAAAAACAAATTGTTTGTAAGGTTGGTTTTGAACCCATAGAAGTGATTGAATCCTAGAGGAAAGAGTGTGAGAAACCGGTTAGACTGGACATTTGGGCCGGACATTCGGCCTTCTGAGATAGAGAGGAGAAAAACTGCAACTCTAAGAAGAAAAAAAACAAATGAAAATACTACTGGTGATTATTTATAATCAACTATAAACATATAAAGGTTCGCTTAGAACGGAGCCCCAAATTTTCCTAGGATCCTTCGAATCAATCTTTACTTTCTCCTAATGAGTCGTAGTAAAGTGAGATGCGAGGAATATTAGGGGAATGCGAGGAATATTAGGGGAATGCGAGGTTATATTTCTGTATATTGATTCCTAGTTCAAATTTCACTTGGCTTGGATGTATTAAAAAAAAAAAAAAAAAAAAAAAAAAAAAAAAAAAAAAAAAAAAAAAAAAAAAAAATGGTGCAATCAATTTCATTTTTCTTTGCTTTTAAATTTTTCATAGAATAGCTTATTTTATGAGCTTATTAAAAGCCCCTTAAGATTTCATGTGTAAGTTAAATCAAAACTACAACAGGCTAGCCTATATCAGACAAAAAAAAAGTGCATTTTAAGCCCCAAATTTTCCCCGGATAACCTTAGACTCACTCTTTGCTATCTCCTAATGAGTCATAGCAAAGTTGCATAAGAGTAATGATAGGAGGATGAGAGGGTAGAACTTCCCAGCATATCTGACTTTCAACTAACATGGCCATATCCAAGAACATTTTGCGCGGTTCTCGCATAAAATTTTCCAACTTCATAATATCTGCATGGCGCGCTTCAATATCTGCAAATGTTTGCCCTGCTTGTTGCGTCTCCATTAATATCTGTAAAGAAATAAGAAGTTTAACTAATGCTCAAAATTTCAGGATTGTTAGGGCCCTATTCATATATACACTGAGGGGGTGACCAACCATGGCCTTGCTTTTTAGGGAACATCAATAGCATTCTTCAGTCTGATTCAGGTTGAAAAATTAACATACTCCGACATTAGCTTGGGATGATTCTTATTAACTTTGCTGCACATAACAGAAGCAGAGGTATCAGATCATTTCAGAAGATAGGGCCTAAAATGGAGAAATATTTTAGTCGATTTTTGTGATCTTTCTGAGCAGGTGGGAAACGGTAAAGTATCTTTTGCTTAGTTCTGGAAAGATTCCCTGCGTAAAGATGTGTTCGCTGTTATAAGTTGAATTCAACAAATGATCAGATTCTATTCAGTGAAATGCAGATTAGGTAACCATATAGATTTTAATAGCTTGTATATTACGACCATACATAATTCATTTATTTTGCACGTAAATCTAAAGTTCGAACAGAAAACATTTGAAAAAAAAACTAAACAAATTTTCGCTGTTACGTAAGTGAAAACAGGACAAAGGCTCAAGGTTCCTAACTCGGACTGAAAGCCCCTGCAACGAAAAGCCATCCATGCCATCATATACCAAAACCCGTCAAACAATACTAGGTGAACAGAAGACGCATGAGTTTGAATATGAGTCCCACTCCAAGAGTAAAACAAGAGCTAAGAGCTCATATGGTACTTGTGACGAGGCAAGAAGAGCTAAGAGCTAAGAGCTCATAAGGTATGAGCTCTAACAAAATTCTAAGAATCAATAGATTGATTTAAAAGGAAGATCAGAGAATTAATGCCGGTCAGGATTTAAATTAAGAGTTCTGAGTCACGATGTTCTTCTAAATATATAAATTCATTAAGATCCGATCACCCAATCGTAAGTTATAAATACCTCATTTTTTCTAATTTTTCCTTTCCCTTTACCCTCCCAGAAGGTCGAATCTGGGAAAACGACTTTACCAAGTCAATTTGTGCAGCTCTCTGACACACTTACCAATTTTCGTCGTCCTAGCACGTCCAGAAGCACCAAATTCGCCAAATCACTCAACCTCTCCCCCAAACTCCCCCAGAGAGAGCAAATCCAGTACGGTTACGTCAATCACGTATCAAGGACATTTGCTTATTCTATTCACCATGCTTCATCCCGATTCCTCCACTCTAAGCGTTTTCCAAGATTTCCGATTTCCCCCTCCAACTCCCCTTTCCAATTTCAACAGATCTGGTCAGGATTTGAAATATGAGCTCCGAGAAATAAAATACCTATAAATATCGACTTTCATTAAAATCCGGTCTCCCGTTCTTAAGTTAAAAATACCTCAATTTTTCTGCTTTTTCCAAATTAAAACCCACCAGGTCCTCCAAAGAGAACGGATCCGTTTCAATTATGTCAATCAAGTATTTAGAACTTGTGATTATTCTTCCCATCAAGTTGTATCCAGATCTCTCCACTCTAAGCGTTTTCCAAGATTTCTGTTTCCCTCCTCCTACCCCCTATGTCCCCGGATCCAATCCCAGTCAAAAATGGAGCACCTGCGACATAAGATCCTTCTATATATATATATATATATATATATATATATATATATATATATATATATATATATATATATATATATATATATATATATATATATATATATATATATATATATATATATATATATATATATATATATATATATATATATATATATATATATATATATATATATATATATATATATATATATATATATGTCAAGTTTCATTAAGATTCAATCACCTATTCGTAAGATAAAAATACTCCAATGTTCACGTTTTCCAATAATTCCGGTTTCCCCCTCCAACTCCCCCCACTGTTGCACGATCTGGTCTGAATTTAAAATTAGAGCTTTAAAGCACAAAATCCTTCTAAATATCAAATTTCATTAAGATCTGGTCACCAGTTCGTAAGTTATAAATACCTCATTTTTCCGAATTACCCTCCCCCCAGCTCCACTAAAGAGAGCAGATCCGGTCCGGTTATGTCAGTCAGGTATCTTAGACAGGTTTTTATTCTTCCCATCCAGTTTCATCCTGATCTCTCCGCGTTAAGTATTTTCTAAGATTTCCGCCCCCCCCCCTCCAACTGCCCCCCCCCCCCAATTACGCTGGATCCGGTTATTTAAAACAAGATCTAAGATTTAAAATAAGAGATCTGAGTTACAAGGTCCTTCAAAATATGAAATTTCGTGAAGACCCGATCACTCCTTTCTTTGAATACCAGTTTGAAAAACTGCTTTTGTATAAGAATATCTTCAAAATACTGTAAGAACTTATTTAGAAAAAAATTATGAAGTTGAATAAACTATAACATTTCAAAACATGGATGAAACCTTTTTATTTACACTGAAACAAATATGATTTTTTTTAACTTAATATTTCGGACACATATTTACAGGGTCCATCATCAGAAGTAAAACTAAAAGACATTGATAAAAACAGACAAACCTTATACCCAATAAACTGATTACATATAGTTTAATACTCTTATTTTTTTTTTCAACGTAACAGTAGAAGCAAATCTCCTTGACGTTTTTGGTTCCGGTTCATTAGATTTACCTGACATATCAGGTGGACAGAGGTCATAGCTCTTAGGTGAAATTAAACAAAATAAAACAAGTTTTTTTAAATGAAAATAAGGAGCGACATTAAAACTTAAAACAAACAGAATTTAATCCGTATATGAAAGGGGCTTTTCCTCCTACGCCTGCCTTTCGGAAACCATACATCTTATATATCTTGTATTTAAACAAAACCTTCGGCAAAGTAACTTCGTCGAACTTTATATTTTGACAGCCTTTAGTCTCTTTTCTGAGGTTTTTGATCTTCTCTTTAAAGTCTTTGTTTTTTGTTTTCTATTTTTATTCGTATTTCCTTAATTCAGACTGAGGACCAATCGTGAATATCAATCCTCAAATCTACCATCTTATTGGCCATGTTCCGTTTCTCTTTATTTTATTGCTCTTTATCTCTTTCACTTTATTGGCCATGTCCCGTTTCTCTTTCTTTTGTTGCTCTTTATCTCTTTCACCTTATTGGTCATGTCCCGTTTCGCTTTATTTTGTTTTCGATAACTTCGAAGACCACACTGCCTTTACATGACGAAAGTGAAACAGTTCAAAATAGGGATGATACCTTTTTATTGACAGTGAATAGAAATAAAATTATTTAACTGGATATTTCGAACATATATACAGTGTTCATCATCAGCAGTAAAACAGCAGTTTTACTGCTGATGATGAACACTGTATATGTGTTCGAAATATCCAGTTAAATAATTTTATATCTATTCACTGTCAATAAAAAGGTATCATCCCTATTTTGAACTGTTTTACTTTATTTTGTGTTCTTTATCTCTTTCACCTTATTGGCCATGTCCCTTTTCTTTTTGTTTTAAAATCTCATCAAACAGTTTGTGGTAACTATAGTAAGGAGCGACCTGGCTCAATAGTAATATAAACTCCAAAAAAAAAAGAAATTTTAAAACCAATAGTTACATCAAAAGAATTTATGCATTATAAATATAAGTTTAGTCTTACCCATCAAAAGTTACGAGCCTGAGAAAATTTGCATTTTATTTCAATTTGGCCCTTGTTGAGTATTGTCATTTTGGGGCAAAAAGTAGCCTTTCGTTGCAGCAAAATCTCTTCCCCTAGTCATTTGTTTTAACATGATATCTTCCTTTTTTAACAGTAATAACAGATTTAAAAATATTTAAATAAATGAACTCCAGATTTCCACAAACACCACTTCCAATCAAATTATCTCTAAACAAAAAAAAAAAAAAAGAAAATAGCATCAATAAAAATTTCTTTTTCCTTACTTAACAAAAGAGTTATTGTATTAAACATGGTTCTCCGTCCGAATGGATTCGTACTAAAAATTTTTTACTTAATGCTTTTTTAATCATCAGATTTTACTACACAGTTTATATTTTGTTCTAAAATTTCACTAAGTTATTCTGAATCAAAGTAAGTTTTACAGGGAGGGGGATACACAGGGCCATTTGCCCCGGAAGCAGAAATTCTAGGGACACAAAATTTCAAATAAATAGTTTTGTGATCATTTTCTAACTTCTGAAGTTTTATTAAAATAGTATATAGGGCAAAATTAATAAACGAAAATAGTAATTAATTAGAAAATTAATAAAATAAATAAAAAAATGAAAACAGTTAAATAATAGTATGTCCACGATTATAATTAATAATAGTTAAGTTATTAAATAATAAATAATCAATCCATAATTTGATAGCTATTTTGCGAAATTTCGACCTAATTTTTTTTGAAAGACGGAGATGGGGTGGGGTCTTATAAATATTTTGTTCTGAAGTACTGAATTTAACAGTTCTGAATTGTCTATGAGCGAAATCAATTTGAATGATCTTACCCCTTGAGTAAAGACGGAAGCCCCCTGCTCCAGCATGTCTTCTGATTCTTGGTCCATTGTTTGTCTTTCAACTAAAAAAAAGAAAAAAAAAAAAAAAAAAAAAAAAAAAAAAAAAAAAAAAAAAATCGAGTACAAAAATCAACAAATAAAATAAAGAAAAGTCGAGTTTTGATGATTTTTTAAAACAAAATATATAATTATTCTAACTGCAGACACAAATCACAAATGGGCCTGGCTAAAAGTTGAAAGCCAGACATTTATACGGACTTGAAGGTTTATACTTCAATAAGAAAAAAAGTAAAAATAAAAAAAAAAATCTTCGACAGCTACTTTGCCGATTATAATAATCGCTATTTTTAATATACAAAAAACCATGTTTGTCTTAAACTTACTAGACTTAACAATAACATACTCACAAGTGAACGATTCACTTTTAACAGTTTAAATTACGGAGTTAAGGTCACAAGTGATAATTTCTTCCAAAGTTGTTTTTTTTTAGAATAGAAATGTACTGAATTTGACGGGAAGTAAAAAAAAAATAAATAAGATTGTTCGACTCGTAAAAAGTAACAAAACTTTGTATAAACAAAATTTAATGTGTTTAATAATAATGTATTTAATGTGTTTAATAATACCACCACCACCCCCCAAAAAAAATCAATGATACAGTTTTGGCCAGATATACCTTTTCAGTTGTCTGGCCCTGACTGCATTCCAACTATGGTAGTAAAAAACATTCTTCCTTCAGTTATTTCTCCATTGACGAAGCTCATAAATCTTTCTTTTGAAAATGGGATTTTCCCCAGTTTTCTTAAGCGAGCTAAAGTAATTGTTTTATATAAACGTGAACCTCGAAACGATCCAGCCAATTATCGACCTATATCTTTGCTGTCGGTTTTTAGCAAAATTCTTGAAAAGACCTTGCTTTCCAGTCTACTAGCTTTTCTAGAGGCTATAACTTTTTTTCATGATTTTCAGTTTGGCTTCCGAGCTAAACTTTCAACACAACAAGCATGCGTAACTCTTTTAAATTTTTTCTACGATGGGCTTGATTCTGATTTGATCCCTACTGCTATATTCCTAGATGTCTGTAAGGCTTTGACTCCTCAACCCACGGGATTCTTCTTTAAAGGCTATCACACATTGGTGTAAAAGGACAGGCTAATACTTGGTTTGATTCCTATTTGTCTGGTAGAACTATCTCCGTCGATTCCCTTTCCCACTTTTTGTCTGAAGTTAAGTCTGGTGTTCCTCAAAGTTCTGTTCTTGGACTGATTCTGTTTTTGATTTATGTTAATATACTTTTAGTTGCGGTTAAGAAGCAGAAACCTTCAGTTTGCTGTTGTCTATGTCATCCTGAATCTTTCAATGCAAAAAAAAAATTCTTCACTTTCGCAGGATGAGGACGCTCTCGCTGCCTTAGCTGATGACAGTACTATTTATACTCCAATAGGAACTATTTGTACTGAGTCCGAGATGCTTCCCAAATTAGTGAACCTTTTCGAGTGAGTCGTTCTTTGGTTCGATGCTAATTACCTTACCCTAAATGTTACTAGTCAAGTTTCTTAATTTACTTCCATATTTCTCTGGCGTACTCTCAGTTAACTGATATCCACCTTTCAAGGGGTTCTCTCAATAGACCTAAGGATGGATATGTCCAAATCCTCGGTATTCTTCTCGATGAAAACCTTTTGTTCAAGCATCATATTGGACTAATTAATATGAAAATCTTGGATCTTGGATTTCTGGAGTCTTGGAATTTTGAGGAAGCTAAAACATACTTTTCCTGGATCAGTTCTAAAATTCTGTTCCATTGCTTAGTTCAGTCCTACGTCTCTTATTGCCCTACTACATGGATATCAACTTTTTCTTCTTTTCTGAAACCACTATCTAATTCGTATGATAAAGCAAGAAGGCTTATACAAGAAACCAATTGTTCTACTACTAACGTAACAAGCCCTTTAGTTGATTTGCGGTCACTCTAAATTCTTTCTTGCGCGTCATTCACTTTTCATCAACTTAATGGTGATGCTCCCACTGCCCTACAAACTAGTCCTTCTTTCGTCACAGATAGATAAGTCTAAGCATCACCTACGCAATCCAAGGAATATTAATATGTTTACACCATCGGCGACGTCTGACTTTAATCCATCAACTGCGTGTCATATCGTTTGGAACAGCCTACCTGATTCAGCTCAAAAATGTTACTCGTTTGGTAGTTTCAAAAGAATTTTTGAAAATTTTATTAAGGTTTTGATATTTCATTTTTATAATATTATTTTTTTTGGGGGGGGGGATGGGTGACCCTAACCTAGGATAGAAATGTTTATCATAAAGGGTGTTTTGACTTGTGTTCAACATTTCTTCTTGTTTTCTCTAATTAATTTTTTTTTGTTTTTTTTTTGTTTTTTTTTAGATCTTTGAAAGGTCTCAATGCATTACGTTGAAAATATTGTTCCTTTTTTTTGTTTCTCTCCTGTTTTTTTTCTGGCCATAGAGCCTTACTGGGGAGTCTATGTTGAAGTGTTTTTGTTGTAAATTTACTTGTTGAATAAATAGATTGTTTAATAAATAGATTGACAAGACCTGAAGATGCACCCACGGCACCTCAAGACCAGGTTTACTGAAAAAGGTTTTTATCTTTTTTCCAGATTTTATCTATGAAATAAGTGACCAATATTATTTTGAGGTAGATTTTTATTGAAAACCATAAAAAAAAATATATCCTTTTTTAAGAAATATATGGCAGAATCAGGTTGGGGGTTGATTTGCTGGAATTTTATAATGAGAAATTCATAAGTATGAATATTATATAAAGATTTATATCATTATATATACGCCTAATATAATTATATATTATATTAAATATATTTAATAAAATTATTATTGATTACAAAAAATAAAAAGATAGACATAAAGATTAATCTCTTGACTCCACCATCATTAGTAATATTAGTGGAATAAATCAAAATTTCAAATCAAAAGGCTAAAAAATATAAATTAATTTTCCATTAAACAATTTCGGTTAGTACCAAGCTGAGAAGGTCCAAACTTTCCTTAGATGATATTTTTCTTTGGGAGCAAAGATTTAATGATTCACGGATCCCAAAATGGACCTGCACTGCTCTATTGGAAACCCATTTGGTGATGTTTTTTTTTTCTATGAAGTAATGCTACCTGGATTTTTGCTACGAAAAATCTGGGCGGATTTTTGCTACGACATTTCCTACCGAGTAATGCTACCTGGATTTTAGCAATATCAATAGTTTAATCTTTGAGGAAAGGGGACAAAATTTTCATCTCTTCAATACACAAAAAAAGCTAGCTCAATAGGTTTATCCGTAGGGTATTTGGTTTCTCAAATATTTGGAAGCTCCCCCTTTCCCTTAGATGATTCAACTCGTCTCTCTTTGCCAATAAAATTGATAAAAATTAAGCGTACACCCAGGGATGACCTACAGGGTTCAAACTGTGTTTATTAATTTTCGCTTGAAACCCGATTTCTAGAACCAAGAAATGAGGCGCCCAAATAGACACATAGAATATCCAAAATCAGTTTCTTTTTTACCTTTTTGAGCAAAAAGAACGGTCGGAAACTTCGACAAACTTGATATTTTAAAGCAGGAGTTCAAAAACTGTGGTACGCGTGTCCCTTGAGGGTATGCAAATACTTTTAAGGAGTACGCGCTGGACAAACAAAGAAAACAAGAGCTTAGAGCTCGTATGGCACTTGTGACGAGGCAAGAAGAGCTAAAAGCTAAGAGCTCATATGGTATGAGCTCTAACAAAATTCTAAGAATCAATAGATTGATTTAAAAGGAAAAGCAGAAGCTTAATGCCGGTCAGGATTGAAAATAAGAGCTCTGAGTCACGATGCTTCTAAATATCAAAATTCATTAAGATCCGATCACCCAATCGTAAGTTATAAATACCTCATTTTTTCTAATTTTTCCTCTCCCTTCAGCCCAACCCCAACCCAGATGGTCGAATCTGGAAAAACGACTTTATCAAGTCAATTTGTGCAGCTCCCTGACACGCCTACCAATTTTCATCGTCCTAGCACGTCCAGTAGCACCAAACTCGCCAAATCACTGAACCCCTCCCCCCAACTCCCCCAAAGAGAGTGAATCCAGTACGGTTACGTCAATCACTAGTCAAGGACATTTGCTTATTCTATCCACCAAGCTTCATCCCGGTTCCTCCACTCCAAGTGTTTTCTAAGATTTCCCCCTCCAACTCCCCCCCAACGTCAAAAGTTCTGGTCAGGATTTGAAATAAGAGCTCTGACACATGAATTCCTTCTAAATATCAAGTTTCATTAAGATCCGATCACCTATTCGTAAGATAAAAATACCCCAATTTTCACGTTTTCAGAGAATTCCAGTTTACCCCTCCAACTCCCCCAATGTCACAGGATATGGTCAAAATTTAAGATCAAAGCTTTAAAGCACAAGATCCTTTTACATATCAAATTTCATTAAGATCTGGTCACCCTTCCGTAAGTTACAAATATCTCATTTTTCCAAATTACCCCCCCCCCCCCAACTTCACCAAAGAGAGCAGATCTGGTCCAGTTATGTCAGTCACGTATCTTAGACAGATTTTTATTCTTCCCATCCAGTTTCATCCTGATCTCTCCGCTTTAAGTATTTTCTAAGATCCGACCCCCCCCCCCCCAATGACGCTGGATCCGGTTGAGATTTCAAATAATAGATCTGAGTTACGAGATCCTTCTAAATATAAATTTTCACGAAGATCCGATCACTCCTTCGTAAGTTAAAAATACGTCATTTTTTCTAATTTTTCAGAATTAGCCCCCCCCCCCAATAGAGCGGATCCGTTCCAATTATGTAAATCACGTATCTAAGACTTGTGCTTATTTTTCCCACCAAGTTTCATCCCGATCCCTCCAATCTAAGCGTTTTCCATGATTTTGGGTTTCCCCTAAATTCCCCCCAATGTCACCACATCCAGTCAGGATTTAAAAAAAAGAGCTTTGAGACAGGATATCTTTCTAAATATGAAATTTCATTGAGATCCGATTATCCGTTCGTAAATTAAAAATATCTCATTTTTTCTAATTTTTCAGAATTAACCCCCCCCCCCCCAACTACCCCGAAGAGAGCGGTTCCGTCCCGGTTATGTCAATCATGTATCTAGGACTTGTGCTTATTTTTCCCACCAAGTTTCATCCCAATCCTTCCACTCTAAGTGTTTTCCAAGATTTTAGGTTTCCCCCTCCTAACTCCTCCCAATGGCACCAGCTCCGGTATGGGTTTAAAATAACAGCTCTGAGACACGATATCCCTCCAACATTCAAATTTCATTAAGATCTGATCAACCGTTCGTAAGTTAAAGATATTTCGTTTTTTCTTTTTTTTGAATTAACCGGCCCCCCACTCCCCCCCCCAGATGGTCAAATCGGAAAAACGACTATTTCTAATTTAGCCCGGTCCGGTGCCTAATACGCATGCCAAATTTCATCGTCCTAGCTTACCTGGAAGTGCCTAAAGTAGCAAAACCGGGACCGACAGACTGACAGAATTTGCGATTGATATGTCACTTGGTTAATACCAAGTGCCATAAAAACAGCGCTTTAACTCTAGAACCGGTAATTTTATTTATATTTTAGCAATAGTTTATTTAGTACTGAGAATGGGTACCTTAAAGTTTTTTGGGTAAAAAGGGGTACAGTGTTTAATTAAGTTTGAGAACCACAGCTTTAAAGAATCACACTAGTTTGTTAATTATGAACTTTTTAGTTTGTCTGGCCCGACTACTCAAGATCGATTGGGTGGTGTTACCATAGCTTCTAGAGCTCGGATAAGAGTTCCTAATAAAGAGCACAAGACTAAAAGCCCAAATAAGTCTAAGAAAAACCCATTAACATCTCCTCCTTTGTACAAGAGCTAGAGACATTTTGTTTTATTGAAACTTACTTATTAGCTGCAAGTGTGAATTTTGAATTTTATTATGAAACAGAAGAGATTCTCTTCTAAAGCTCAGGAAATGGCAGTGCCTAAAAATGTTCTAACATATCTACTAGGAAAATACTAAAAATCAGCTCAAAGAAAATACTAATTAAGTAAATGGGCGGCTTTGGGAGTTCCCTGTTATGCTACCACCTTTGATTGAAAACCTTGTCGACAAAGGGGCTCTAAAATTTCATTGCATTTTCAATCAAATTTAATAGTAAAGCACAAGTTTTCAACAGTTCTCGCTGATGGCTAGTCCTCAGGGAGACTTTACAAATGGGTCCTTTGTATTTGAGACGATTAGCCGACACTGAGGCTCGCATATTAACTATAAGGTATCGAATTCCTTCAATTCACGTTAGTTATCCCATTGATAACTAAATTAAAATACAAATGTCTAAAAAAAAGCTTAGAAAATATAAAATTAAAACAATGAAAAACTTAATATCAAAATGTGCCTTAATTCTTACTAGATTCTAGTTGAGCTTTGTGGTATTCTGTCATCACTTCAAAAAACGCTTTCGACAATGCTAAATGCAGCGTTTTACGAATCCTCAAATCAACATCTGGACTGTCCTTCTGTTCCTCCTGCCCAATACTTTGTTTGATATCTGAAAAAAAACTTTATATACAATATTACAAAACACAAAATCACAAAGAAAAGAAGAACGAGGACAATAAACAACTAGCAAAAAATTTAGAAATTATGCAGATAATTTAATCAAGACCTCTGCTTGACCGTCCTCGGTGCAGAGTAAACTAATAATAATAATAAAAAAAAACAAAAAAAAACGCAGAACTAAAATATGAAGACCCTTTGCAGTAACGGTGAAAGGGTAACGGTCCTCGTTCTTCTTTTCTTTGAAATTTTATGTCTTGTCATGATTAGCCAGCGTGGTCCAGCGTGGCCAGCATGGATCTGTCAGAATCTTAGAATAAATACTAGGTATACCAACTTGTAAAAGTTGGAAACCCTCAATTGCAACTAGCAAAAGTTGCAAACCCCTCATTGCAACTAGCAAAAGTTGCAAACCCCTCATTGCAACTAGCAAAAGTTGCAGACCCCTCATTGCAACTAGCAAAAGTTGCAAACCCCTCATTGCAACTAGCAAAAGTACAAACCCCTCATTGCAACTAGCAAAAGTACAAACCCCTCATTGCAACTAGCAAAATTTGCAAACCCCTCATTGCAACTAAAAAACTTGAAAGTATGCAACTAGTTGCAAAACCCTCATCGCTGAAGATGATTGTAGCCTGACAGCCGATTATTACTATCAACTCCACTACATATCTTACCACTGGACCCAAATTGGTCTTAACATCAAATACATCGGAAACAAATATTAGGTACGCCAACTAGCAAAAGTTGCATCTCCCTAATTGCCGAAGATGATTATGAGCTAACGACCGACTCACAATTGGTGATATATCTGACAATTGGTATCGGTCTATTTTTGTTTTCAGTGTGTACCTTACTATTGAAGTTGTCCACCCCTTTAATCTTTCAAACTGGTAAATCTCATGAAGGAATTTTTCTATCAAAAAATGGATGATATATACTTTGATCAGCTCATCAAGGTCTATCGACTGCTGTCAAAAACAAGAGCTAAGAGCTCATATGGCACTTGTGACGAGGCAAGAAGAGCTAAGAGTCAACAGCTCACATGGCATGAGCTCTAACAAAATTCTAAGAATCAATAGATTGATTTAAAAGGAAAATCAGAGGCTTAATGCCGGTCAAGATTTAAAACAAGAGCTCTGAGTCAAGATGTCCTTCTAAATATCAAAATTCATTAAGATCCGATCACCCACTCGTAAGTTATAAAAACCTCATTTTTTCTAATTTTTCCTCTCCCTTTAGCCCCCAAGATGGTCGAATCTGGGAAAAAGACTTTATCAAATCAATTTGTGCAGCTCCCTGACACGCCTACCAATTTTCATCATCCAAGCACGTCCAGTAGCAACAAACTCGCCAAATCACTGAACTCCCCCCCCCCCCAAACTCCCCCAAAGAGAGCGAGGCTAGTACGGTTACGTCAATCACTAGTCAAGGACATTTGCTTATTCTATCCACCAAGCTTCATCGCGATTCCTCTACTCCAAGTGTTATCCAAGATTTCCCCCTCCAACTCCCCCCAATGTCAAAAGATCTAGTTGGGATTTTAAATAAGAGCTCTGAGACATGAATTCCTTCTAAATATCAAATTTCACTAAGATCCGATCACCTATTCGTAAGATAAAAATACCCCAATTTTCACGTTTTCCAAGAATTCCAGTTTCCCCCTCCAACTCCCCCCAATGTCACAGGATCTGGTCGGAAATTAAAATTAGAGCTTTAAAGCACAAGATCCTTCTAAAATCAAATTTTATTAAGATTTTAGAACAAAATATAAACTGTGTAGTAAAATCTGATGATTAAAAAAGCATTAAGTAAAAATTTTTTAGTACGAATCCATTCGGACGGAGAACCATGTTTAATACAATAACTCTTTTGTTAAGTTAGGAAAAAGAAATTTTTATTGATGCTATTTTCTTTTTTTTTGTTTAGAGATAATTTGATTGGAAGTGGTGTTTGTGGAAATCTGGAGTTCATTTATTTAAATATTTTTAAATCTGTTGTTACTGTTAAAAAGGAAGATATCATGTTAAAACAAATGACTAGGGGAAGAGATTTTGCTGCAACGAAAGGCTACTTTTTGCCCCAAAATGACAATACTCAACAAGGGCCAAATTGAAATAAAATGCAAATTTTCTCTGGCTCGTAACTTTTGATGGGTTAGACTAAACTTATATTTATAATGCATAAATTCTTTTGATGTAACTATTGGTATTAAAATTCCTTTTTTTTTGGAGTTTATATTACTATTGAGCCAGGTCGCTCCTTACTATAGTTACCACGAACTGTTTGATGAGATTTTAAAACAAAAAGAAAAGGGACATGGCCAATAAGGTGAAAGAGATAAAGAACACAAAATAAAGTAAAACAGTTCAAAATAGGGATGAAACCTTTTCATTGACAGTGAACAGATATAAAATTTAACTGGATATTTCGAACAAATATACAGTGTTCATCATCAGCAGTAAAACTAAAAGACATGAATAAAACTAAACAAAATTTATACCTACTATACTAATTACATATAGTTTATTGCTCTTATTTTTTTCAATGCAACAGCGGAAGCCGATCTCTTTGACATTTTCGGTTCCGGTTCGTTAGATTTATCTGACATATTACGTGGACAGAGGTCATAGCTTTTAGGTGAGGTGATATTTACTTTATTTGACCTCAGTAAATTATCATAAATTGAATTCAATCCAAATTCACCTGTATCTCTGTTCATCCCGATCCCACCACTCTTAAGTGTTTTCCAAGATTTTAGGTTTCCCCCTCCCAACTCCCTCCCCCAATGTAACAAGATCCGGTCAGGATTTAAAATAAGAGCTCTGAGACACGATATCCTTCTAAATATCAAATTTCATTAAGATCTGATCATCCATTCGGAAGTTAAAAATCCCTCATTTTTTCTAATTTTTCTGAATTAACCCCCTCCCCAACTACCACAAAGAGAGCGGATCCATTCTGGTTATGTGAATCATGTATCTAGGACTTGTACTTATTTTTCCCACCAAGATCCATCCCCATCCTGTCAGGATTTAAAATAACAGCTCTGAGACACGATATCCTTCCAAACATCAAATTTCACTAAGATCTGATCAACCGTTCGGAAGTTAAAAATACTTAATTTTTTCTATTATTTCCGAATTAACGGGCCTCCCACTCCCCCCACCACCACAGTTGGTCATATCGGGTAAACGACTATTTCCAATTAAGAACGATCATGCAATACCACCAACTATTAGAGATAGGGAGTATCCGGGTATGCAAGTCCATAACACTGAAAACAGCATTTACAAGAATTCTATCCACGAAGAGGGGAAGTCTAAATTAATTAAAAATGTCGTCTTAACCACATTTTTGCAAAAAAGAATAATTCAATCTTACTACATTTTTTTTTTAGGTCATGGATATTCAGGCGAAAAAATCTTTTCTAGGAAAAAGCAGAATCCAGCAGAAAAAAAAAAAATGATCCAAAGGACCAATTCAGGAAAATAAAAACATTCAGGCCTAAAAATATAGTATGTTAACGAATTGGACCCCACCCCAAGTTCATACTTGCGGACATCTGTTCTTTTGATATTCGCAAATATGTTTATATATATATATATATATATATATATATATATATATATATATATATATATATATATATATATATATATATATATATATATATATATATATATATATATATATATATATATATATATATATAAAGTTAACAAATATGGATGACATGACAATTACGTTATTTTGACTTGGATACTTTACATATTATTTTTATTTTTTAACAAGAAAATACATATGAGATTTATAAAAAAGCACTTCTGTACATATTTAGTGGGAAAATTTAGGAATGTCAAAGAAAAAAAAAATATCAAAGAAATGTCAAATTTTCAACATTTCCAACAGGGAATAATCCTTGCATACAAAAAATACTCATAAAAAAAAATGCAATTGGGGGTTGTCAACCTTCTACGAAGCATACAGCCAAAGAAGACTTGTAGACTAAAAAATAAGCTTCGAACTTAATTGAAGCAATACTACGCTACAAACTAGCAAACCAAAAACTGAAAAACTAGCTATCAAAAGCTATCAAGCATTCGAAAAAAGGGAGATAAAAACAAAGCATTCATTTAACTGGTAAGATGGAGCTGACAGGTTGGTCATCCATGCATATAATATGGACGTTCCTCTTATGACTGATAAGCCCCCCCCCCCCAAAAAAAAAAGAATTAAAAGGATCAAGTCCCCTTAAAAAAAGCCAAAAACTTACAGTAAAATATTGGTAACAGTTTTACATCCCTTCAATATATTTAGTCATAATTCCAGTAATTTATGTAAATACCTTTTTTGAATACTAGACACCAAATTAGTTCTCCCTCTTTCAAACTTCATTACCTGACTACTTGCATACGATATGCAAATGTGATAAATTGAATAGAAGAATTTGAAAAACTCCGCAAGCTTGACTTATACAAAAAAAGAGTTGTTTTCAACGTTGAACAACGTAATTTCCATCCCACGCGAAATGAATATGAATTGTACAATCTTAAAGCTCAAGAAAAATATGAAATTATTTCAGCTTTCTATAGGGACGGGCGTCGTGAGCTGAAAAAGTCCCAGTTAGGAAAACCTCCTATATTTCAAAACTCCGATAGTTTATCCTTTTTTTTACACAATTTTAGTAATTCTTCAACTCTAGGGAGAGGAAAGCATGATAAGCCTAGTTCTGTCCCATTCAATACGTTGCATTCAATACGGTCTATCATTTCCTTCTTAAAGTATAAAGATACTAATTTAACATCAAACACTTAACATTCACTTAACACTAAATTAACATTCAAACCCTGTGATACACAGGGTTTCCACTTGGAGTACGAAACTGCTATTTTAGCACTATTTTATCGTGTGTAGCAAGTGCATTTCATTGAATGTAGCACTTTAAAAAATTGACATAATAACTAATCTAAGTACAATTAAACAAATAATGCGCGTCTCGACACACAAAAAAAAAATTTCAGTGTAGCACCGAAAATCCCTATGTAGCACGCAAATTTGGGCAATTGTAGCACTGAGTATGGTCACCCTTAAAACCTCCCTTTAATTCCTTTGGGGGAGGAATACATATATTGAGAAAGACTCGTTTCTGTGTTCTCTCCTCCATAGGAAAATCCTCCGACAAACACTTACTCCAGGAACAAATTACAAGACTCTTCCTCCCTTCGAACAAGAAAATTTAACCTACATACATCTATTGAACTTCTTTAATTTGTAAGTTTTGTAGGAAAACACTTCATGCTCTTAATTTATCTACGTCTATGGTTGTTTGGTTTGGCTCGAAAATCATGACCGAAAGTGACCGAAAATCGAAACGCACCTAGGCCCCCTCCTACGCTCGATTTTTTCCCAAAGTCACTGGATCAAAATTTTGAGATAGCCATTTTGTTCAATATAGTTGAAAAACTTAATAATTATGTCTTTCAGGACGGCTTAATTCCCCACAGTCCCCAGGGGAGGGGCTGCAAGTTACAAAATTTGACTATTGTTTACATATAGTAATGGTTATTGGGACGTTTACAGAAGTTTTCATAGGGACTTTTTCACGTTCAAGGGAGTTGGGGGGAGGGATTTAAGTGGGAGGATCTTTCTACGGAGGAATTTATCATGAGGGAAGAAAACTTCATGAAGGGACCGAAGGATTTTCTAGTATTATTTAAAAAAAACAATGAGAAAATAACTAAGAAAAAATTTTTTCAGGTGGAAGTAAGGAGCAGCATTAGAGCCTAAAAGGAACAGAAATTATTATGTAGATAAGGGGTACGTCTCCTCCACAATACATCACTCTTTACGCTAAAGCATTTTTTTTTAGTAATTTCAACTATTCATTCTACGTCATTTGTGATTCAGGTGTCATTCTTAAAGAATTGGGACCAAATTGAAGCTTTAGTGTAGAGAGCAAGGTATTGACGAGGAGGAGAAACCCCTCATATACGTGTTAAAAATACACAAATCTAGAATTTTGTTACGTAAGTTACGTATATCTATTACGAGTAAAAACTTTCGTATAAAAATTTAAAAGTTCTAGTTGCCTTTTTAAGTAAACAAAATTGGAGTGCAACTAGGCCTCCTCCCCCATCCCTTTTCTTATCAAATCGTCCGATAAAAACTATGAGAAAGTCAATAAACCAAAACAAAATTAATATGCAAATTTTGTTTTAATTATTCATGTGCGGTGAGCCAAAATCAAAACATATATTAATTAAAAAATGTTCAGAAATTAAATAAAAAGAAAGAAAGAAGTTTTTTAACTGCAAGTAAGGAGTAGCATTAAAACTTAAAACGAACAGAATCTATTCCGTATATGAAAGGGGTTGTCCCCTCCTAAACGCCTCGCTCTTTACGCCAAAGTTTTTATTGTTTTAAAAAGTAGAGTTGTGAGAAAGAGTCAAACATTCAAACCACTGCAGTTTCCAAAGAGTCAAAACCACTGCAAGCTATACCAGACAAATAACACGCGGTTATCTTAGAGGGAATGCAGGGCAAGTCAGACCCCAATAAAAACAAATTGTTTGTAAGGTTGGTTTTGAACCCATAGAAGTGATTGAATCCTAGAGGAAAGAGTGTGAGAAACCGGTTAGACTGGACATTTGGGCCGGACATTCGGCCTTCTGAGATAGAGAGAAACTGAGATAGAGAAAGATCTGAGAAAAACTGCAACTCTAAGAAGAAAAAAAACAAATGAAAATACTACTGGTGATTATTTATAATCAACTATAAACATATAAAGGTTCGCTTAGAACGGAGCCCCAAATTTTCCTAGGATCCTTCGAATCAATCTTTACTTTCTCCTAATGAGTCGTAGTAAAGTGAGATGCGAGGAATATTAGGGGAATGCGAGGAATATTAGGGGAATGCGAGGTTATATTTCTGTATATTGATTCCTAGTTCAAATTTCACTTGGCTTGGATGTATTAAAAAAAAAAAAAAAAAAAAAAAAAAAAAAAAAAAAAAAAAAAAAAAAAAAAAAAAATGGTGCAATCAATTTCATTTTTCTTTGCTTTTAAATTTTTCATAGAATAGCTTATTTTATGAGCTTATTAAAAGCCCCTTAAGATTTCATGTGTAAGTTAAATCAAAACTACAACAGGCTAGCCTATATCAGACAAAAAAAAAGTGAATTTTAAGCCCCAAATTTTCCCCGGATAACCTTAGACTCACTCTTTGCTATCTCCTAATGAGTCATAGCAAAGTTGCATAAGAGTAATGATAGGAGGATGAGAGGGTAGAACTTCCCAGCATATCTGACTTTCAACTAACATGGCCATATCCAAGAACATTTTGCGCGGTTCTCGCATAAAATTTTCCAACTTCATAATATCTGCATGGCGCGCTTCAATATCTGCAAATGTTTGCCCTGCTTGTTGCGTCTCCATTAATATCTGTAAAGAAATAAGAAGTTTAACTAATGCTCAAAATTTCAGGATTGTTAGGGCCCTATTCATATATACACTGAGGGGGTGACCAACCATGGCCTTGCTTTTTAGGGAACATCAATAGCATTCTTCAGTCTGATTCAGGTTGAAAAATTAACATACTCCGACATTAGCTTGGGATGATTCTTATTAACTTTGCTGCACATAACAGAAGCAGAGGTATCAGATCATTTCAGAAGATAGGGCCTAAAATGGAAAAATATTTTAGTCGATTTTTGTGATCTTTCTGAGCAGGTGGGAAACGGTAAAGTATCTTTTGCTTAGTTCTGGAAAGATTCCCTGCGTAAAGATGTGTTCGCTGTTATAAGTTGAATTCAACAAGTGATCAGATTCTATTCAGTGAAATGCAGATTAGGTAACCATATAGATTTTAATAGCTTGTATATTACGACCATACATAATTCATTTATTTTGCACGTAAATCTAAAGTTCGAACAGAAAACATTTGAAAAAAAACTAAACAAATTTTCGCTGTTACGTAAGTGAAAACAGGACAAAGGCTCAAGGTTCCTAACTCGGACTGAAAGCCCCTGCAACGAAAAGCCATCCATGCCATCATATACCAAAACCCGTCAAACAATACTAGGTGAACAGAAGACGCATGAGTTTGAATATGAGTCCCACTCCAAGAGTAAAACAAGAGCTAAGAGCTCATATGGTACTTGTGACGAGGCAAGAAGAGCTAAGAGCTAAGAGCTCATAAGGTATGAGCTCTAACAAAATTCTAAGAATCAATAGATTGATTTAAAAGGAAGATCAGAGAATTAATGCCGGTCAGGATTTAAATTAAGAGTTCTGAGTCACGATGTTCTTCTAAATATATAAATTCATTAAGATCCGATCACCCACTCGTAAGTTATAAATACCTCATTTTTTCTAATTTTTCCTTTCCCTTTACCCTCCCAGAAGGTCGAATCTGGGAAAACGACTTTACCAAGTCAATTTGTGCAGCTCTCTGACACACTTACCAATTTTCGTCGTCCTAGCACGTCCAGAAGCACCAAATTCGCCAAATCACTCAACCTCTCCCCCAAACTCCCCCAGAGAGAGCAAATCCAGTACGGTTACGTCAATCACGTATCAAGGACATTTGCTTATTCTATTCACCATGCTTCAT
Organism: Artemia franciscana; assembly: GCF_032884065.1. Classification (NCBI taxonomy): domain Eukaryota; kingdom Metazoa; phylum Arthropoda; class Branchiopoda; order Anostraca; family Artemiidae; genus Artemia; species Artemia franciscana. The sequence goes on along the minus strand of NW_027067390.1, from coordinate 330,894 downwards.
CCCGATTCCTCCACTCTAAGCGTTTTCCAAGATTTCCGATTTCCCCCTCCAACTCCCCTTTCCAATTTCAACAGATCTGGTCAGGATTTGAAATATGAGCTCCGAGAAATAAAATACCTATAAATATCGACTTTCATTAAAATCCGGTCTCCCGTTCTTAAGTTAAAAATACCTCAATTTTTCTGCTTTTTCCAAATTAAAACCCACCAGGTCCTCCAAAGAGAACGGATCCGTTTCAATTATGTCAATCAAGTATTTAGAACTTGTGATTATTCTTCCCATCAAGTTGTATCCAGATCTCTCCACTCTAAGCGTTTTCCAAGATTTCTGTTTCCCTCCTCCTACCCCCTATGTCCCCGGATCCAATCCGAGTCAAAAATGGAGCACCTGCGACATAAGATCCTTCTATATATATATATATATATATATATATATATATATATATATATATATATATATATATATATATATATATATATATATATATATATATATATATATATATATATATATATATATATATATATATATATATATATATATATATATATATATATATATATATATATATATATATATATATATGTCAAGTTTCATTAAGATTCAATCACCTATTCGTAAGATAAAAATACTCCAATGTTCACGTTTTCCAATAATTCCGGTTTCCCCCTCCAACTCCCCCCACTGTTGCACGATCTGGTCTGAATTTAAAATTAGAGCTTTAAAGCACAAAATCCTTCTAAATATCAAATTTCATTAAGATCTGGTCACCAGTTCGTAAGTTATAAATACCTCATTTTTCCGAATTACCCTCCCCCCAGCTCCACTAAAGAGAGCAGATCCGGTCCGGTTATGTCAGTCAGGTATCTTAGACAGGTTTTTATTCTTCCCATCCAGTTTCATCCTGATCTCTCCGCGTTAAGTATTTTCTAAGATTTCCGCCCCCCCCCCCTCCAACTGCCCCCCCCCCCCAATTACGCTGGATCCGGTTATTTAAAACAAGATCTAAGATTTAAAATAAGAGATCTGAGTTACAAGGTCCTTCAAAATATGAAATTTCGTGAAGACCCGATCACTCCTTTCTTTGAATACCAGTTTGAAAAACTGCTTTTGTATAAGAATATCTTCAAAATACTGTAAGAACTTATTTAGAAAAAAATTATGAAGTTGAATAAACTATAACATTTCAAAACATGGATGAAACCTTTTTATTTACACTGAAACAAATATGATTTTTTTTAACTTAATATTTCGGACACATATTTACAGGGTCCATCATCAGAAGTAAAACTAAAAGACATTGATAAAAACAGACAAACCTTATACCCAATAAACTGATTACATATAGTTTAATACTCTTATTTTTTTTTTCAACGTAACAGTAGAAGCAAATCTCCTTGACGTTTTTGGTTCCGGTTCATTAGATTTACCTGACATATCAGGTGGACAGAGGTCATAGCTCTTAGGTGAAATTAAACAAAATAAAACAAGTTTTTTTAAATGAAAATAAGGAGCGACATTAAAACTTAAAACAAACAGAATTTAATCCGTATATGAAAGGGGCTTTTCCTCCTACGCCTGCCTTTCGGAAACCATACATCTTATATATCTTGTATTTAAACAAAACCTTCGGCAAAGTAACTTCGTCGAACTTTATATTTTGACAGCCTTTAGTCTCTTTTCTGAGGTTTTTGATCTTCTCTTTAAAGTCTTTGTTTTTTGTTTTCTATTTTTATTCGTATTTCCTTAATTCAGACTGAGGACCAATCGTGAATATCAATCCTCAAATCTACCATCTTATTGGCCATGTCCCGTTTCTCTTTATTTTGTTGATCTTTATCTCTTTCACTTTATTGGCCATGTCCCGTTTCTCTTTATTTTGTTGCTCTTTATCTCTTTCACCTTATTGGCCATGTCCCGTTTCGCTTTATTTTGTTTTCGATAACTTCGAAGACCACACTGCCTTTACATGACGAAAGTGAAACAGTTCAAAATAGGGATGATACCTTTTTATTGACAGTGAATAGAAATAAAATTATTTAACTGGATATTTCGAACATATATACAGTGTTCATCATCAGCAGTAAAACATCAGTTTTACTGCTGATGATGAACACTGTATATGTGTTCGAAATATCCAGTTAAATAATTTTATATCTATTCACTGTCAATAAAAAGGTATCATCCCTATTTTGAACTGTTTTACTTTATTTTGTGTTCTTTATCTCTTTCACCTTATTGGCCATGTCCCTTTTCTTTTTGTTTTAAAATCTCATCAAACAGTTTGTGGTAACTATAGTAAGGAGCGACCTGGCTCAATAGTAATATAAACTCCAAAAAAAAAAAGAAATTTTAAAACCAATAGTTAAATCAAAAGAATTTATGCATTATAAATATAAGTTTAGTCTTACCCATCAAAAGTTACGAGCCTGAGAAAATTTGCATTTTATTTCAATTTGGCCCTTGTTGAGTATTGTCATTTTGGGGCAAAAAGTAGCCTTTCGTTGCAGCAAAATCTCTTCCCCTAGTCATTTGTTTTAACATGATATCTTCCTTTTTTAACAGTAATAACAGATTTAAAAATATTTAAATAAATGAACTCCAGATTTCCACAAACACCACTTCCAATCAAATTATCTCTAAACAAAAAAAAAAAAAAAGAAAATAGCATCAATAAAAATTTCTTTTTCCTTACTTAACAAAAGAGTTATTGTATTAAACATGGTTCTCCGTCCGAATGGATTCGTACTAAAAATTTTTTACTTAATGCTTTTTTAATCATCAGATTTTACTACACAGTTTATATTTTGTTCTAAAATTTCACTAAGTTATTCTGAATCAAAGTAAGTTTTACAGGGAGGGGGATACACAGGGCCATTTGCCCCGGAAGCAGAAATTCTAGGGACACAAAATTTCAAATAAATAGTTTTGTGATCATTTTCTAACTTCTGAAGTTTTATTAAAATAGTATATAGGGCAAAATTAATAAACGAAAATAGTAATTAATTAGAAAATTAATAAAATAAATAAAAAAATGAAAACAGTTAAATAATAGTATGTCCACGATTATAATTAATAATAGTTAAGTTATTAAATAATAAATAATCAATCCATAATTTGATAGCTATTTTGCGAAATTTCGACCTAATTTTTTTTGAAAGACGGAGATGGGGTGGGGTCTTATAAATATTTTGTTCTGAAGTACTGAATTTAACAGTTCTGAATTGTCTATGAGCGAAATCAATTTGAATGATCTTACCCCTTGAGTAAAGACGGAAGCCCCCTGCTCCAGCATGTCTTCTGATTCTTGGTCCATTGTTTGTCTTTCAACTAAAAAAAAAAAAAAAAAAAAAAAAAAAAAAAAAAAAAAAAAAAAAAAAAAAAATCGAGTACAAAAATCAACAAATAAAATAAAGAAAAGTCGAGTTTTGATGATTTTTTAAAACAAAATATATAATTATTCTAACTGCAGACACAAATCACAAATGGGCCTGGCTAAAAGTTGAAAGCCAGACATTTATACGGACTTGAAGGTTTATACTTCAATAAGAAAAAAAGTAAAAATAAAAAAAAAATCTTCGACAGCTACTTTGCCGATTATAATAATCGCTATTTTTAATATACAAAAAACCATGTTTGTCTTAAACTTACTAGACTTAACAATAACATACTCACAAGTGAACGATTCACTTTTAACAGTTTAAATTACGGAGTTAAGGTCACAAGTGATAATTTCTTCCAAAGTTGTTTTTTTTAGAATAGAAATGTACTGAATTTGACGGGAAGTAAAAAAAAAATAAATAAGATTGTTCGACTCGTAAAAAGTAACAAAACTTTGTATAAACAAAATTTAATGTGTTTAATAATAATGTGTTTAATGTGTTTAATAATACCACCACCACCCCCCAAAAAAATCAATGATACAGTTTTGGCCAGATATACCTTTTCAGTTGTCTGGCCCTGACTGCATTCCAACTATGGTAGTAAAAAACATTCTTCCTTCAGTTATTTCTCCATTGACGAAGCTCATAAATCTTTCTTTTGAAAATGGGATTTTCCCCAGTTTTCTTAAGCGAGCTAAAGTAATTGTTTTATATAAACGTGAACCTCGAAACGATCCAGCCAATTATCGACCTATATCTTTGCTGTCGGTTTTTAGCAAAATTCTTGAAAAGACCTTGCTTTCCAGTCTACTAGCTTTTCTAGAGGCTATAACTTTTTTTCATGATTTTCAGTTTGGCTTCCGAGCTAAACTTTCAACACAACAAGCATGCGTAACTCTTTTAAATTTTTTCTACGATGGGCTTGATTCTGATTTGATCCCTACTGCTATATTCCTAGATGTCTGTAAGGCTTTGACTCCTCAACCCACGGGATTCTTCTTTAAAGGCTATCACACATTGGTGTAAAAGGACAGGCTAATACTTGGTTTGATTCCTATTTGTCTGGTAGAACTATCTCCGTCGATTCCCTTTCCCACTTTTTGTCTGAAGTTAAGTCTGGTGTTCCTCAAAGTTCTGTTCTTGGACTGATTCTGTTTTTGATTTATGTTAATATACTTTTAGTTGCGGTTAAGAAGCAGAAACCTTCAGTTTGCTGTTGTCTATGTCATCCTGAATCTTTCAATGCAAAAAAAAAATTCTTCACTTTCGCAGGATGAGGACGCTCTCGCTGCCTTAGCTGATGACAGTACTATTTATACTCCAATAGGAACTATTTGTACTGAGTCCGAGATGCTTCCCAAATTAGTGAACCTTTTCGAGTGAGTCGTTCTTTGGTTCGATGCTAATTACCTTACCCTAAATGTTACTAGTCAAGTTTCTTAATTTACTTCCATATTTCTCTGGCGTACTCTCAGTTAACTGATATCCACCTTTCAAGGGGTTCTCTCAATAGACCTAAGGATGGATATGTCCAAATCCTCGGTATTCTTCTCGATGAAAACCTTTTGTTCAAGCATCATATTGGACTAATTAATATGAAAATCTTGGATCTTGGATTTCTGGAGTCTTGGAATTTGAGGAAGCTAAAACATACTTTTCCTGGATCAGTTCTAAAATTCTGTTCCATTGCTTAGTTCAGTCCTACGTCTCTTATTGCCCTACTACATGGATATCAACTTTTTCTTCTTTTCTGAAACCACTATCTAATTCGTATGATAAAGCAAGAAGGCTTATACAAGAAACCAATTGTTCTACTACTAACGTAACAAGCCCTTTAGTTGATTTGCGGTCACTCTAAATTCTTTCTTGCGCGTCATTCACTTTTCATCAACTTAATGGTGATGCTCCCACTGCCCTACAAACTAGTCCTTCTTTCGTCACAGATAGATAAGTCTAAGCATCACCTACGCAATCCAAGGAATATTAATATGTTTACACCATCGGCGACGTCTGACTTTAATCCATCAACTGCGTGTCATATCGTTTGGAACAGCCTACCTGATTCAGCTCAAAAATGTTACTCGTTTGGTAGTTTCAAAAGAATTTTTGAAAATTTTATTAAGGTTTTGATATTTCATTTTTATAATATTATTTTTTTTTTGGGGGGGGGGATGGGTGACCCTAACCTAGGATAGAAATGTTTATCATAAAGGGTGTTTTGACTTGTGTTCAACATTTCTTCTTGTTTTCTCTAATTAATTTTTTTTTGTTTTTTTTTTGTTTTTTTTTAGATCTTTGAAAGGTCTCAATGCATTACGTTGAAAATATTGTTCCTTTTTTTTGTTTCTCTCCTGTTTTTTTTCTGGCCATAGAGCCTTACTGGGGAGTCTATGTTAAAGTGTTTTTGTTGTAAATTTACTTGTTGAATAAATAGATTGTTTAATATATAGATTGACAAGACCTGAAGATGCACCCACGGCACCTCAAGACCAGGTTTACTGAAAAAGGTTTTTATCTTTTTTCCAGATTTTATCTATGAAATAAGTGACCAATATTATTTTGAGGTAGATTTTTATTGAAAACCATAAAAAAAAATATATCCTTTTTTAAGAAATATATGGCAGAATCAGGTTGGGGGTTGATTTGCTGGAATTTTATAATGAGAAATTCATAAGTATGAATATTATATAAAGATTTATATCATTATATATACGCCTAATATAATTATATATTATATTAAATATATTTAATAAAATTATTATTGATTACAAAAAATAAAAAGATAGACATAAAGATTAATCTCTTGACTCCACCATCATTAGTAATATTAGTGGAATAAATCAAAATTTCAAATCAAAAGGCTAAAAAATATAAATTAATTTTCCATTAAACAATTTCGGTTAGTACCAAGCTGAGAAGGTCCAAACTTTCCTTAGATGATATTTTTCTTTGGGAGCAAAGATTTAATGATTCACGGATCCCAAAATGGACCTGCACTGCTCTATTGGAAACCCATTTGGTGATGTTTTTTTTTTCTATGAAGTAATGCTACCTGGATTTTTGCTACGAAAAATCTGGGCGGATTTTTGCTACGACATTTCCTACCGAGTAATGCTACCTGGATTTTAGCAATATCAATAGTTTAATCTTTGAGGAAAGGGGACAAAATTTTCATCTCTTCAATACACAAAAAAAGCTAGCTCAATAGGTTTATCCGTAGGGTATTTGGTTTCTCAAATATTTGGAAGCTCCCCCTTTCCCTTAGATGATTCAACTCGTCTCTCTTTGCCAATAAAATTGATAAAAATTAAGCGTACACCCAGGGATGACCTACAGGGTTCAAACTGTGTTTATTAATTTTCGCTTGAAACCCGATTTCTAGAACCAAGAAATGAGGCGCCCAAATAGACACATAGAATATCCAAAATCAGTTTCTTTTTTACCTTTTTGAGCAAAAAGAACGGTCGGAAACTTCGACAAACTTGATATTTTAAAGCAGGAGTTCAAAAACTGTGGTACGCGTGTCCCTTGAGGGTATGCAAATACTTTTAAGGAGTACGCGCTGGACAAACAAAGAAAACAAGAGCTTAGAGCTCGTATGGCACTTGTGACGAGGCAAGAAGAGCTAAAAGCTAAGAGCTCATATGGTATGAGCTCTAACAAAATTCTAAGAATCAATAGATTGATTTAAAAGGAAAAGCAGAAGCTTAATGCCGGTCAGGATTGAAAATAAGAGCTCTGAGTCACGATGCTTCTAAATATCAAAATTCATTAAGATCCGATCACCCAATCGTAAGTTATAAATACCTCATTTTTTCTAATTTTTCCTCTCCCTTCAGCCCAACCCCAACCCAGATGGTCGAATCTGGAAAAACGACTTTATCAAGTCAATTTGTGCAGCTCCCTGACACGCCTACCAATTTTCATCGTCCTAGCACGTCCAGTAGCACCAAACTCGCCAAATCACTGAACCCCTCCCCCCAACTCCCCCAAAGAGAGTGAATCCAGTACGGTTACGTCAATCACTAGTCAAGGACATTTGCTTATTCTATCCACCAAGCTTCATCCCGGTTCCTCCACTCCAAGTGTTTTCTAAGATTTCCCCCTCCAACTCCCCCCCAACGTCAAAAGTTCTGGTCAGGATTTGAAATAAGAGCTCTGACACATGAATTCCTTCTAAATATCAAGTTTCATTAAGATCCGATCACCTATTCGTAAGATAAAAATACCCCAATTTTCACGTTTTCAGAGAATTCCAGTTTACCCCTCCAACTCCCCCAATGTCACAGGATATGGTCAAAATTTAAGATCAAAGCTTTAAAGCACAAGATCCTTTTACATATCAAATTTCATTAAGATCTGGTCACCCTTCCGTAAGTTACAAATATCTCATTTTTCCAAATTACCCCCCCCCCCCCAACTTCACCAAAGAGAGCAGATCTGGTCCAGTTATGTCAGTCACGTATCTTAGACAGATTTTTATTCTTCCCATCCAGTTTCATCCTGATCTCTCCGCTTTAAGTATTTTCTAAGATCCGACCCCCCCCCCCAATGACGCTGGATCCGGTTGAGATTTCAAATAATAGATCTGAGTTACGAGATCCTTCTAAATATAAATTTTCACGAAGATCCGATCACTCCTTCGTAAGTTAAAAATACGTCATTTTTTCTAATTTTTCAGAATTAGCCCCCCCCCCCCAATAGAGCGGATCCGTTCCAATTATGTAAATCACGTATCTAAGACTTGTGCTTATTTTTCCCACCAAGTTTCATCCCGATCCCTCCAATCTAAGCGTTTTCCATGATTTTGGGTTTCCCCTAAATTCCCCCCAATGTCACCACATCCAGTCAGGATTTAAAAAAAAGAGCTTTGAGACAGGATATCTTTCTAAATATGAAATTTCATTGAGATCCGATTATCCGTTCGTAAATTAAAAATATCTCATTTTTTCTAATTTTTCAGAATTAACCCCCCCCCCCCCAACTACCCCGAAGAGAGCGGTTCCGTCCCGGTTATGTCAATCATGTATCTAGGACTTGTGCTTATTTTTCCCACCAAGTTTCATCCCAATCCTTCCACTCTAAGTGTTTTCCAAGATTTTAGGTTTCCCCCTCCTAACTCCTCCCAATGGCACCAGCTCCGGTATGGGTTTAAAATAACAGCTCTGAGACACGATATCCCTCCAACATTCAAATTTCATTAAGATCTGATCAACCGTTCGTAAGTTAAAGATATTTCGTTTTTTCTTTTTTTTGAATTAACCGGCCCCCCACTCCCCCCCCCAGATGGTCAAATCGGAAAAACGACTATTTCTAATTTAGCCCGGTCCGGTGCCTAATACGCATGCCAAATTTCATCGTCCTAGCTTACCTGGAAGTGCCTAAAGTAGCAAAACCGGGACCGACAGACTGACAGAATTTGCGATTGATATATGTCACTTGGTTAATACCAAGTGCCATAAAAACAGCGCTTTAACTCTAGAACCGGTAATTTTATTTATATTTTAGCAATAGTTTATTTAGTACTGAGAATGGGTACCTTAAAGTTTTTTGGGTAAAAAGGGGTACAGTGTTTAATTAAGTTTGAGAACCACAGCTTTAAAGAATCACACTAGTTTGTTAATTATGAACTTTTTAGTTTGTCTGGCCCGACTACTCAAGATCGATTGGGTGGTGTTACCATAGCTTCTAGAGCTCGGATAAGAGTTCCTAATAAAGAGCACAAGACTAAAAGCCCAAATAAGTCTAAGAAAAACCCATTAACATCTCCTCCTTTGTACAAGAGCTAGAGACATTTTGTTTTATTGAAACTTACTTATTAGCTGCAAGTGTGAATTTTGAATTTTATTATGAAACAGAAGAGATTCTCTTCTAAAGCTCAGGAAAGGGAAGTCCCTAAAAATGTCCTAGTATACCTACTAGGAAAATACTAAAAATCAGCTCAAAGAAAATACTAATTAAGTAAATGGGCGGCTTTGGGAGTTCCCTGTTATGCTACCACCTTTGATTGAAAACCTTGTCGACAAAGGGGCTCTAAAATTTCATTGCATTTTCAATCAAATTTAATAGTAAAGCACAAGTTTTCAACAGTTCTCGCTGATGGCTAGTCCTCAGGGAGACTTTACAAATGGGTCCTTTGTATTTGAGACGATTAGCCGACACTGAGGCTCGCATATTAACTATAAGGTATCGAATTCCTTCAATTCACGTTAGTTATCCCATTGATAACTAAATTAAAATACAAATGTCTAAAAAAAAGCTTAGAAAATATAAAATTAAAACAATGAAAAACTTAATATCAAAATGTGCCTTAATTCTTACTAGATTCTAGTTGAGCTTTGTGGTATTCTGTCATCACTTCAAAAAACGCTTTCGACAATGCTAAATGCAGCGTTTTACGAATCCTCAAATCAACATCTGGACTGTCCTTCTGTTCCTCCTGCCCAATACTTTGTTTGATATCTGAAAAAAAACTTTATATACAATATTACAAAACACAAAATCACAAAGAAAAGAAGAACGAGGACAATAAACAACTAGCAAAAAATTTAGAAATTATGCAGATAATTTAATCAAGACCTCTGCTTGACCGTCCTCGGTGCAGAGTAAACTAATAATAATAATAAAAAAAAACAAAAAAAAAAAAACGCAGAACTAAAATATGAAGACCCTTTGCAGTAACGGTGAAAGGGTAACGGTCCTCGTTCTTCTTTTCTTTGAAATTTTATGTCTTGTCATGATTAGCCAGCGTGGTCCAGCGTGGCCAGCATGGATCTGTCAGAATCTTAGAATAAATACTAGGTATACCAACTTGTAAAAGTTGGAAACCCTCAATTGCAACTAGCAAAAGTTGCAAACCCCTCATTGCAACTAGCAAAAGTTGCAAACCCCTCATTGCAACTAGCAAAAGTTGCAGACCCCTCATTGCAACTAGCAAAAGTTGCAAACCCCTCATTGCAACTAGCAAAAGTACAAACCCCTCATTGCAACTAGCAAAAGTACAAACCCCTCATTGCAACTAGCAAAATTTGCAAACCCCTCATTGCAACTAAAAAACTTGAAAGTATGCAACTAGTTGCAAAACCCTCATCGCTGAAGATGATTGTAGCCTGACAGCCGATTATTACTATCAACTCCACTACATATCTTACCACTGGACCCAAATTGGTCTTAACATCAAATACATCGGAAACAAATATTAGGTACGCCAACTAGCAAAAGTTGCATCTCCCTAATTGCCGAAGATGATTATGAGCTAACGACCGACTCACAATTGGTGATATATCTGACAATTGGTATCGGTCTATTTTTGTTTTCAGTGTGTACCTTACTATTGAAGTTGTCCACCCCTTTAATCTTTCAAACTGGTAAATCTCATGAAGGAATTTTTCTATCAAAAAATGGATGATATATACTTTGATCAGCTCATCAAGGTCTATCGACTGCTGTCAAAAACAAGAGCTAAGAGCTCATATGGCACTTGTGACGAGGCAAGAAGAGCTAAGAGTCAACAGCTCACATGGCATGAGCTCTAACAAAATTCTAAGAATCAATAGATTGATTTAAAAGGAAAATCAGAGGCTTAATGCCGGTCAAGATTTAAAACAAGAGCTCTGAGTCAAGATGTCCTTCTAAATATCAAAATTCATTAAGATCCGATCACCCACTCGTAAGTTATAAAAACCTCATTTTTTCTAATTTTTCCTCTCCCTTTAGCCCCCAAGATGGTCGAATCTGGGAAAAAGACTTTATCAAATCAATTTGTGCAGCTCCCTGACACGCCTACCAATTTTCATCATCCAAGCACGTCCAGTAGCAACAAACTCGCCAAATCACTGAACTCCCCCCCCCCCCAAACTCCCCCAAAGAGAGCGAGGCTAGTACGGTTACGTCAATCACTAGTCAAGGACATTTGCTTATTCTATCCACCAAGCTTCATCGCGATTCCTCTACTCCAAGTGTTATCCAAGATTTCCCCCTCCAACTCCCCCCAATGTCAAAAGATCTAGTTGGGATTTTAAATAAGAGCTCTGAGACATGAATTCCTTCTAAATATCAAATTTCACTAAGATCCGATCACCTATTCGTAAGATAAAAATACCCCAATTTTCACGTTTTCCAAGAATTCCAGTTTCCCCCTCCAACTCCCCCCAATGTCACAGGATCTGGTCGGAAATTAAAATTAGAGCTTTAAAGCACAAGATCCTTCTAAAATCAAATTTTATTAAGATTTTAGAACAAAATATAAACTGTGTAGTAAAATCTGATGATTAAAAAAGCATTAAGTAAAAATTTTTTAGTACGAATCCATTCGGACGGAGAACCATGTTTAATACAATAACTCTTTTGTTAAGTTAGGAAAAAGAAATTTTTATTGATGCTATTTTCTTTTTTTTTGTTTAGAGATAATTTGATTGGAAGTGGTGTTTGTGGAAATCTGGAGTTCATTTATTTAAATATTTTTAAATCTGTTGTTACTGTTAAAAAGGAAGATATCATGTTAAAACAAATGACTAGGGGAAGAGATTTTGCTGCAACGAAAGGCTACTTTTTGCCCCAAAATGACAATACTCAACAAGGGCCAAATTGAAATAAAATGCAAATTTTCTCTGGCTCGTAACTTTTGATGGGTTAGACTAAACTTATATTTATAATGCATAAATTCTTTTGATGTAACTATTGGTATTAAAATTCCTTTTTTTTTGGAGTTTATATTACTATTGAGCCAGGTCGCTCCTTACTATAGTTACCACGAACTGTTTGATGAGATTTTAAAACAAAAAGAAAAGGGACATGGCCAATAAGGTGAAAGAGATAAAGAACACAAAATAAAGTAAAACAGTTCAAAATAGGGATGAAACCTTTTCATTGACAGTGAACAGATATAAAATTTAACTGGATATTTCGAACAAATATACAGTGTTCATCATCAGCAGTAAAACTAAAAGACATGAATAAAACTAAACAAAATTTATACCTACTATACTAATTACATATAGTTTATTGCTCTTATTTTTTTCAATGCAACAGCGGAAGCCGATCTCTTTGACATTTTCGGTTCCGGTTCGTTAGATTTATCTGACATATTACGTGGACAGAGGTCATAGCTTTTAGGTGAGGTGATATTTACTTTATTTGACCTCAGTAAATTATCATAAATTGAATTCAATCCAAATTCACCTGTATCTCTGTTCATCCCGATCCCACCACTCTTAAGTGTTTTCCAAGATTTTAGGTTTCCCCCTCCCAACTCCCTCCCCCAATGTAACAAGATCCGGTCAGGATTTAAAATAAGAGCTCTGAGACACGATATCCTTCTAAATATCAAATTTCATTAAGATCTGATCATCCATTCGGAAGTTAAAAATCCCTCATTTTTTCTAATTTTTCTGAATTAACCCCCTCCCCAACTACCACAAAGAGAGCGGATCCATTCTGGTTATGTGAATCATGTATCTAGGACTTGTACTTATTTTTCCCACCAAGATCCATCCCCATCCTGTCAGGATTTAAAATAACAGCTCTGAGACACGATATCCTTCCAAACATCAAATTTCACTAAGATCTGATCAACCGTTCGGAAGTTAAAAATACTTAATTTTTTCTATTATTTCCGAATTAACGGGCCTCCCACTCCCCCCACCACCACAGTTGGTCATATCGGGTAAACGACTATTTCCAATTAAGAACGATCATGCAATACCACCAACTATTAGAGATAGGGAGTATCCGGGTATGCAAGTCCATAACACTGAAAACAGCATTTACAAGAATTCTATCCACGAAGAGGGGAAGTCTAAATTAATTAAAAATGTCGTCTTAACCACATTTTTGCAAAAAAGAATAATTCAATCTTACTACATTTTTTTTTTAGGTCATGGATATTCAGGCGAAAAAATCTTTTCTAGGAAAAAGCAGAATCCAGCAGAAAAAAAAAAAATGATCCAAAGGACCAATTCAGGAAAATAAAAACATTCAGGCCTAAAAATATAGTATGTTAACGAATTGGACCCCACCCCAAGTTCATACTTGCGGACATCTGTTCTTTTGATATTCGCAAATATGTTTATATATATATATATATATATATATATATATATATATATATATATATATATATATATATATATATATAATATATATATATATATATATATATATATATATATATATATATATATATATATATAAAGTTAACAAATATGGATGACATGACAATTACGTTATTTTGACTTGGATACTTTACATATTATTTTTATTTTTTAACAAGAAAATACATATGAGATTTATAAAAAAGCACTTCTGTACATATTTAGTGGGAAAATTTAGGAATGTCAAAGAAAAAAAAAATATCAAAGAAATGTCAAATTTTCAACATTTCCAACAGGGAATAATCCTTGCATACAAAAAATACTCATAAAAAAAAATGCAATTGGGGGTTGTCAACCTTCTACGAAGCATACAGCCAAAGAAGACTTGTAGACTAAAAAATAAGCTTCGAACTTAATTGAAGCAATACTACGCTACAAACTAGCAAACCAAAAACTGAAAAACTAGCTATCAAAAGCTATCAAGCATTCGAAAAAAGGGAGATAAAAACAAAGCATTCATTTAACTGGTAAGATGGAGCTGACAGGTTGGTCATCCATGCATATAATATGGACGTTCCTCTTATGACTGATAAGCCCCCCCCCCCAAAAAAAAAAGAATTAAAAGGATCAAGTCCCCTTAAAAAAAGCCAAAAACTTACAGTAAAATATTGGTAACAGTTTTACATCCCTTCAATATATTTAGTCATAATTCCAGTAATTTATGTAAATACCTTTTTTGAATACTAGACACCAAATTAGTTCTCCCTCTTTCAAACTTCATTACCTGACTACTTGCATACGATATGCAAATGTGATAAATTGAATAGAAGAATTTGAAAAACTCCGCAAGCTTGACTTATACAAAAAAAGAGTTGTTTTCAACGTTGAACAACGTAATTTCCATCCCACGCGAAATGAATATGAATTGTACAATCTTAAAGCTCAAGAAAAATATGAAATTATTTCAGCTTTCTATAGGGACGGGCGTCGTGAGCTGAAAAAGTCCCAGTTAGGAAAACCTCCTATATTTCAAAACTCCGATAGTTTATCCTTTTTTTTACACAATTTTAGTAATTCTTCAACTCTAGGGAGAGGAAAGCATGATAAGCCTAGTTCTGTCCCATTCAATACGTTGCATTCAATACGGTCTATCATTTCCTTCTTAAAGTATAAAGATACTAATTTAACATCAAACACTTAACATTCACTTAACACTAAATTAACATTCAAACCCT